>NW_019728516.1:262072-348480 GCF_002891405.2 Cryptotermes secundus | reverse complement strand
TTATTATTATTATTATTATTACTTGTCGCAAGGCAATTACAAAGCCTGCCCATGTGTATTGTGAAAGCTGAAAACATTTCCGGAAAACTTTTGCCACTGTCGCCGGTACACTGAAGCTCAATATCCTTAAATGAACATTAGACAAGCCAAGGTCGATCAGTTCTATATACCCCTTGTTTCGCCTTCTGTTCGCTGGAAGACAGTTGACTCATTATGCTTAGGCTTCTATTCATATGTATTTATACCATCTCGTTGCTACCACTTCCTCGCATCGCATCGGCTCTTTATATAAATACATGCATTCAGAAGACCTCGATAAAACCTAGAGCTATTATTTCAAATATAAGACAAAAATTCTTGAAGAGTTCTGAAGATACACTTGTAATTTCTGGGGTTTTGGACTTTGCCTACCGTCCGGTATTCTGAAGAACATAGCGTTTCGGAAACTTTCTTTCATTGACTGAGGTACACTACTTTTATAGGAACCAACAGAGTAGGTGTCTCCCACCTCACGGGAGAACGGAAACAGATCCGGTTGCAGAAGTATCGTCTTCTTTAGAATATCGCATGATGGGCAAAGTCCAAAACCCAAGTAGTCCCGAAGATAAAAATCCCGTACACAACAAACTTTGAAAAGTAAGAATCANTCAACAAATGTAAATATTTTAAATTTTATTACTGACCTGATTGTAGGATGATACGGAATATACGGTCACCAAAATCTCCAGAAACCGTGAGAGAGAAAAATACTTTCACAGCACTTTAATAAATGGCAGTCATTAGGCGAGGATAATTACTGAGGAGCATTTTCTTGGACGGGACACCGCGAAGAAGAGTGGAGTAGGCCGATCGACCGTGGAACAAGCAGAAACAAGAGTAAAATGTGTTGCTACTTCATCTTTGCTTGATCGGTTTATACTACGACGCTTAAGATGGCGGCAGTACGTCACTGAGAAACGCAGGTATATTTCTACCAGACTACACGGCATCGCATTCTAAAACACGGCATTTTCCTTTACCTTATACATATGACACAGATCTGATTCAACACTTCTTGTCTGTGGTAATCTTTTATCGAAACAATGACAATGAAATAAAACACCAAAGGTAATTTTTGGTCTTTTCACGGAGTCACCCATGAACAACTGACGGACGGGATAGATTACACGGGGTAATGAGTGTTCATAGTTGAAGTTTCCGCCGGTTCAGCGGGCAGAGGAAGTTGGTCTCAGCAGTCAGCCATAGTTCCGAACAGACAGCAAGTCACGAAAAGGAGCCAGACTTATTTATATGGGCTACTTCAACCACATCCTTTAATCACTTAAAGCACAAAGGTTGCTGTATGTATCATCTGTTTAACGTTCGAAAACTCTGCACTGTGACCACAGTTATATAGGTTATTTATGCGTTCCGTATAATTCTCTCAATGCAAGTAAATAGGTGTCTGGTTATGTCCATAAAAAGAATTAACCTCCTGCCTTCACATTTGGGATGCAGAGTACCTTCCGTGCGGTAGCAGCTGAATTATCATTATTTTGATGAACATTCTTTCTATGTACACCCAGGCTTATGAGTACTGTTTAGGCGCTGAATTACACGATGCATGAAACTGAGGTAGGAGTCGTCAGCTTGCCGTGTTGCCCCGATCTGCTGTGTCTTCCTTCCTTTACTGAAGCATCTATCTCACTATCTTCATTCCTGTTGCTCCCACTTGGAGAACAGCACATCCGTGAAACGCTTCTTTTCGCTTCAGTTTCTTAATCTGAGACAGTCGGTAGGACACTCTGAAGGAGGGATCAGCCCGCCGCAAGGCCGCTACCTAGACACAAACACAGAATAAACGCAGACAAACATCCATGTCTTGAGTGGGATTCGAACTTACGATCCCTGTGTTCGAGGGAGAGAGATTAGATCGCGCGGCCACTGTGATTGCCTATGGATGTATAAGAGAAAATTAAATGTACTACTTTGATACATTATCAAAATAGCGTCAAATCAGACCACCACCGGTATCTTCCAAATCCCCACCAATGTATTATTCACTAACTGTTCTATCAAACGACGTAATAGCATATGATCTCAGCAACAATGAAAGTTATTATAGAAAAAGGAATAAATTAATAAATAAAATGACAATAAAATAAAACTGCACAAAAAAATTAAAAAACACAAAATAGTATATAAGGAACTGTATTTATTTCAATCAGCACAATTTTTGTATACATACACTACAGACTCATTTTCCCTTAGATGTTTGGCTTTTAGACTAAAATCAGGTCGCATATTCTCAGTTGGCAGTAGTGTTCACCGCTTACATTGGCCAAAGTAACATATAATGAACATAGTAATACATAACCTGTGCTGAGGGAAATAAGTATAATTGGAAGCAGAGGACAACATGACGCTACATAATATTTATTAAATTAGGACGTTGAAATCGTGTCGGCGTCTTTCGCATAAAAAATCCAGCACTGTTTACTTCCTATATTGTGAAGCTACATTTATATCAAAGTTAAATCAACGTTTGTCAGAGATGGGTGCAGCCATTTCCTCCCTAAAAATAACTGCCGACGGTGGCACCATTTTTCTCTCTGTCTCTCTCTCTCTCTCTGTCCCTCTCCACGCGAAAGAGATTCTCATAAAGTTCACATGAATTGTCTTTTTATAATCCACCACCATCCTTAGGAAAACGATAACTTTTGTGACTATATTAAAAACTGAAACGTTCTATGGGCGTCAAGGGGTGTAGTTCCACTGCTCTTACACTGCTACAGATGGTGTGTAGGGCAGCAAGACATAAACACGACTTGTGAGTGTGTCTGGCTGGAAAGTGTATTCATTTCTATCGGCATACACACAAACTCGTTAAGATTTGAGAATTCGTGCTTTTGACAGTGCTGTGACATATTTACACCGGGCTCTAACGAAAGGGACAGCAATGGATGGGTGACTTTTCTCGAGAATGACGCCACAGACTCCAAAGTCGCAGAGAGCTCTCGTCCACTTTGTTTAACTTGCTGGTCACGTCACTATAAGAGTAAGGACATCACAGAACCAATGATGCTAGCAATTATTATTATTATTGGTTATCTACCGCCTTCTTCGCCCTGTTGAACACTGGGGTCGTGGGTTCAAATCCCACTCGAGGAGTTGATGTCTGTGTGCGTTTATTCTGTGTTTGTGTTAGTAAATACTGATTTCAAAATGACATGCAAGGAAACGGTTATGACGTAATCTAAGGTACAATCCCAACATTTGGCTGGAAGACTGCGGAAAACACGAATACAGAATAGCCGGTCTCCGGGTCTAGATTTTAAGTCGGGACTCCCTGAATATGAAGCACGACTCTTACTCAACGTAATCGCAAAGATCGGTATAACGCTGTACAAACATCTCTGAGGTTACGTCATACCATGAGAAGGTGGCAGTCGTAAGGAAGAGAAGTCCTGCGCTCTGCGAGACTTCCAATACGACGATTTTGCTTCCGGTCGCATGTTGAAAACAATATCTAACAATTTTCTGCAAACCGATCGTTTGCAGAAACCAAAAAATTAATACGCTAAGTAAATTTACAAATATTAGTCAGAAACAATGGATTAATTGAAAATGTGTTTCAGATTCGCTTATCTCTTGCTGTGAAAGCTCGTCAGACGCCAGCGTCACACAGCGATTTTAAAGACAGCTGCGGAGAAGCGAACTTAACGCGTTATGGGTCGCACCGACCCGAGTAAGACCTCACACAAACAACTCACAGTATGAAACAGAGTGATATGTAGTGCTTGAGGTTCACACAGCGGCGACTATGAAGAGTTTTATCTTCTGGATATAACGTCGTGTAGTCCGTTGAAAATCAACCAACGTTTGTGACAAACAGGTCGCCTCCATTTTCAGGGTCGAAGAAGCAAAAAACCACCGTGAAAATGGAGGGGACATGTTCCTCTGAAACGTCGGCTCAGTTTCAGCGGACTACATTGTGTTATATTCTATAATATACAACTTTTCAGACAGCTGACTACGAATCATTGGGAAAAGAAAATTTAAGGCGCAGTTCCACTGAACAAACATTTGGAGAGGATCGAGTACCTCGTATCACTTTAATTTATTCAAATTATGCTTAATTAATTAGACAAGCCAATATGTCGTACGGGAAAATGGAGGTATAGCTCCACCATCATTTGCCTCGACATTAGGTAAGTAGTCAGCCTCATACCCCGGCCGTTTTGTCCCTGAAGAAACACCTCTTGTACCGATTGTATAGGAGGCTGTGCGGGCCCAAGAGGTATTCTGGGCGCTGTGGAGTTAAGAATTCTTTACTCCTATCGGGAATTTAACGCCGGCCGTCCAACTAGTAGTACGTCGCTAAACCGACTGCGCTATCCTTGCTCCATACCTCATCTGGTAAAGAAGCTAGAATGATTCTTCTACTGCTACCAACATTGATGTACGGTTTCATTTGCCTAAGTGCTAATAGATTCGCGCAAAGAAGTTGGTAAGACCCATACAAATGATTTTCTTTCATTGTCTGCTTGAAAATTATTTCACGTAGGCCTTTCTTTTGTTCACACGCAATTTTGTACCCCTTCCCCTCACATAGAAACACCAACAAGTTCCGGCCAAAAGATCACTATCGCGTAACAAGGGATCCTAATTGCACCAGTGCGTATCACTTATCTGAGAGAACAAACTTCACTTCACTTCACAATTCACAGTATGCCTAAACAAGCAACACGAACAGAGGAGTTCTAGAGTACAGTGAGCTACATCCCTGAATCCATAGGAAACATGTATCAACTGATATATTGAACCAGGTAATTCTGCAGCAAGAAATTAGAGGCCAAAAGACCCTGGGAGTTTCAACGCCACTGGTATCAAAGGAACGTTTCTGAGCCAGTTCATCTAGTTCATATCGGCATGATATTTATTTAATATAAATTCAATAATACTCTCCGATACCCTCCTAGATCTTCCAAGTGAAAATTTAACACCAGAAATACACGCATATTCCTCATGTACGCACGTCACAGGCCACCATATTCTGACCACACAGTGTATGTGTACTTCGCATGGATTTATGGCGTCGCGTACGCAGTTGTTATAGGACCCATTTCATCTGCAAAGAGTTTCACTGAGAATTCTGTTGTCAAATGCTTGTACTCTATGTCCCTTCCAAACAGTGAGAGGCCACGTCGAATAATATCTTGAGGAATGTAACGCCGTGAAGCCCCACAAAAGTTCATCGACGTACCAGCTTCACGGTGTAAGAGTAATCCAAGCAACCAACAAGACGCAAGCATTAGATCCTGAAGAAGGAAGCAGTAATGTTCATAAAAACGTCACATTCAGGCGAACCTGCAAGTAATAAAGTGATAAGGTATGACCGTAGTGCTCTGGGATGTGATGCATTGCAGTTTAATGGATGGTGCCAGCGTTTCGGAAGAACCTGCTGCGTCCAATTTTGACACTGAAAACGTCAGTAGGTTCTTCTGAAAAGTTAGTACTTAACAACCAAACTACACGGCGTCAAGCCCAGAAGACTGTGATCTCAATATTCGTAGTCATTTAGAACTTCAAATTTCGTACAATTGTTCCCACGGGGTGCTCTGCACACAATCCTCCAGATCATTTGACTCTTCTACCTTGAAGATGGAAGTTCCCCCCGAAATTTTGGTACCTATCTAACAAACTACACAGCATCACATTCCAGAAGTTCGCAGTTTTGATATTCAGTGCAGTGAGAACATCAAATCTGATCAATCATGATTAATATCACAGATTGGTTAAGTTTGGTTCACAAATCCCAAGTTGGTCTGTTGTAGGAGCTTTACCTAAAATATGGCAACACTGTTTGACTCAACTGAAGGAGGACTGGCAGGTGGTGGTTAGAACACGATTTGGCAGCGACTATAGAAGTGTATCCTACGTCTTTCTTTTCATTCCATAGAAAAAAGAATCCCCTTACTCTGCTACTTCTCCCTTACCACTCTACAAACAGCCACTTGAAAGTTGTGAATAACCCGCCCTACCGAGGCGAAAATTATTTCAAGGACTTGCATGGTGCCAAGCCTGCCTGCACGAGTAGGCCCCTAGTGATCCCCTATTTCCTTGGGGTGAGTTCTACAAAGAACTGAAAGAGACAAAAAGAGGACTCTGGGACTAACAAGGGACAGTAATCTGTAGTTATGTGGATAGGAGACTGAAGAGCCCAGTCCTATCCATTCTTCAAGGACAGAAAGCTCACATTCTTATTCGAGAACCGAAATTCAGAAGTTACATTTGCACTACTGCACAGATTTATATCGACTGCGTATGTCGAATTTGCAACGACGCAGAAAAATACATCTGTTATCTTCGCCACTACTGTAACAATAACTTTTTATGAAGACCTACATGGGCTACTGACCCATCTCGCTCGTAACTCGTTAAACATTCAGGTAAAGGTAAAGTTGTCCCTGCATTTAATTGCGTCTTGAAGATGAATGGGACAATGGAGTGGTACTTCCACATATTCTTAACATCGGCACTAAATGGACGTGGACAGTCGCTAAACCGACTGAGCTATTCCAGCTCCGTAAAGTTACTTACCGCAGTGGAAATTTATCTTATAAAACCTGTAGAGACGCCTGAAATTCATATTTTACTTCCAATGAATTCTTTTCCTTCAGGTCTTTACAATTTGGTTCTGAATATGTCTCTGACATTAAAGGAGGAACGTAGACTGGGGGTGTTCGAGAACAGGGTGTTGAGAATATTTGGACCGAAAAGAGATGAAGTGACTGGAGGTTGGAGAAAACTGCATAACGAAGATGTTCATAACTTGTACTGTTCTCCAAGTATAATTAAAATGATCAACTCAAGGAGGATGAGATGGCAGGGCATGCAGCACGAATGTGGGAGGAGAGGAATGCATATAGGACATTGGTGGGAAAGCCAGAAGGAAAGAGACCACTAGGAAGATCAAGACGTAGGTGGATGGACAATATTAAAATGGATCTTAGAGAGACAGGGTGGGATGGTATGGACCGGATTAATCTGGTTTAGGATAGGGACCAGTGGAGGGCTCTTGTGAACACGGTAATGAACATTCGGGTACCATGAAATGCTGGGAAGTTCTTAATTAGCTGCACAATTAGCAGCTTCTCAAGAAGGGCTCAGATCCATGAATGAGTGAGTCAAGTCTTTACGAGTTGCGATGTAATTACATAAACTGGGGGAATACGACACAACCGTTACGCTATGTGCACGTTTTGTAACTATCGCGAACAAAGAGCTGTATCGACCTAGTTCACGAAAATGACATGGTGCATGAAAGAACGAGAATAACCGTAAAATATTCATCTTTTTTAAAGTCGTAATTTGAATACACATTTTGCGGTCTAGACAGGATCTAAATATAACATACAATATTTAGGCCTATGTGTATCTAAAATGCATTATCAATGATAGGAAAGGCATTTAGAACGCACTGTGGCTGAAGAAATGCATATAGATATTGGTCGTAAAATCTGAAGAGACCACTTGAAAGACCTAGGTTTATCTGGAAAGATAATATGGAAATGGGTTTTAAAGCTGTTAGGTGGGAGGATGTGCATTTGGGTCATTTAATTCGGGATGGGGTCCAATGACGGGTTCCTGGAAGCACGATAATGAACCTTAGGGTTACGAAAAATGACGGGAATTTCTTAACGAACTGAGGGATTATAAGCTTCCCTGAGACAACTTTCAGTTACTTAGTTGGTTGGGCCAGAAGTGGCCGCAGTACAAGGGACTTAGTCCCACCCCACTAGTAATAATAAAAAAAATACTTAGTTAGTTGGTTTTTTCGCTTTTAATCCAAAGTCCTGGGAATCCCGCTCCAATTTAATACACGTAATACCTTACGCATGTACACTGGGCCTATTTCTTTCGTACAAAGAAATTTGTTATGTTCTTAAAATGAACAGAGGGTGACATCATGATTCAGTTTTGTATAAAGTAAGGTAAAGCTATCCATGTTACAGGCCGTGGAGGCCCATAGGGTTGTGAGATGTTCAGACCCCAGACAGTCGGCTCACAGATGGCGGTAAGTTTGTCAGCCTTACGCGCCGTTCGCCTTTTACCCCCAAGAATATTCCTGGTACCCATTTCTGTTAGAGGCTGAGTTGACCCCAGGACCATAGTGCGGCTGGAAGGATTAGATCAATTGAAAAAAAAATCCAATGGCCTCATCGGGATTCGATCCCGTAACCTTTCGGCTTGTAGCATAGTGCCTCAGTCAACTACGCTACCGCGTGCCCCATCAGTTTTGTATTAGAGTTCTTTAACAACCAAACGGACACGTAACCATATTATCAGTGTGGTTAAATAAACCGCAGACAAACACACAGATTACTTAACACCAGCGCTCTCCAGTCCAAGCCTTCAGCCCTGAGAGTACGGAATTTCGCCCTCATACAGGTACCGTCATATGTACAGTTCCCAAGGTCTTCTTGTTAAAAAGTTACTAACATTCTTCTGGTGGCAGTGGTATGCAGTGGTATTACTGAGGTTCAGAAGGACATATGGATTGCAAAAGCAGCTTATCATTTCCCTGTCCCCGTGCGCAATGCAGAATACGCAATCGAGCTGGACAAGCAGCTAATCCGTGGAAAGCCTAATGAGAGATTGGCTAATGGACCATCATCATATGAGATTCGAGAAGACCCTGATGGTTTAACTGTAGTCCGCCGCTTGTTGAAGGCATTTCCTAGGGATGCTTACAGCACCGCACGTTTACAGACTGAGGCTGAGGTCGCAGTCATTTTAAAGGTAGGCCTACACGTTGTTTTCATTCTGCAAGTTTGCAATTTGGCGTTTTATATAAGTATATATATATATCTGTATTAAAAATGAGTTAAACAGAGTACTTCTTTAGGAATGCAGTCTTCTGGGTTGTAATACATTGTACATCGAGAAACTCCGCGTTTCGGAGGGAAATATCGTCTCCATCTTCAGGGTCGAGGAGTAAGCCAAGCAGGAAATCAACAGAAGCAACAAGCTGGTTTCTTGATTCGATTAGTCGTTGACCCTGACGATGAAGGCAATATGCCCCTTCCGAAAAGCCAGGCTCTCTCCGAACTACAAGCCCTGGGAACCTCCAATCCAACGCGGTACTTTTTGCTCCTGCATTCCTTTGGTATTACTGCAAGAAAATTTGCATTAATCATTTCCAGGTTTCATGACAAGGAATAACAGTTTGCTAATAGGAATATCAGTATTCTGGTCTATGTTGGAACCCTTTGAAGCACAATGGGCACAGCGTGTAGAACCTAATTTAATATTAAAAACTCCGCATTTTGCGTTTTTTGTGTGTTTCACATGATTTTCAGAATAAACAGAGTTTATTTCCCTAAAGAGCATTAATATTCTAATTCCTGTAATGAAGAGGTAGTGTGAGGTATGATATTAATTATTGAATATTATCTGGGTGAATGTAAAGTTCAAAGAATTTACCCGGAAAACTGTATATTCATAACAAAGAGTTCAAGACATTTTCGTTCCATAGTCATTTCAACGTGTTTTGATACACTGTGCTCTACTCCTTCCAGTCGTACGTGGAAAATCCAACTTTAACGTGGACACTTCTCTAATTCATACGAGAGACAACTACACTGTGAAACTGCCGAAGGAGCCTATCTGCACCTTACGGATTCCAGAAACAATATGGAATTTGAATCTGAAGGCTTGCTCCCATAATGCAGGTAATTTGTGCTCTGAGAAGTCGCATACGAAATGCAGCGGTTGTTTTAGATTCTCGGGGAACATTCATCATCGTCACGAAGATGATGACAGCGTAATGGCGATGCACCGAGATAGTTTATTCCAGATGTCTTACGATTTCGCAATAAATAAGGCTAAATAAGAGTTGAGGTTTTCGTGGCGTGTAGTGTGGTAAAAACTGAGATTTTAGAGAAACGTACTAGCTCCATTCTCAGGGCTTAACCCTCCTTCAGTAATAAAGATGTTGACAGTATTCTCTCTTGAAACGTTTGTAATCTTATAACAGTATATACGGCACTGCACGGCCATACAAATAATTGTATTCACTCACTAACTCACTCATGGAGCTGAGCCCTTCTTGAGAAACCGTCAATTGTGCAGCTAATCAAGAATTTCCCAGCATTTTATGGAACCCGAACGTTCATTACCGCGTTCAAAAGAGCCCTCCACTGGTCCCTATCCTGAGCCAGATAAATCCAATCCATACCACCCCATCCTATCTCTCTAAGATCCATTTCAATATTGTCCACCCACCTACGCCTTGGTCTTCCCAGTGGTCTCTTTCCTCCTGGCTTTCACACCAATATCCTATACGCATTCGTCTCCCCCATTCGTGCTACATGCCCTGCCCACCTCATCCTCCTTGACTTGTTCATTCTAATTATACTTGGAGAAGAGTACAAATTATGAAGCTCCTCATTATGAAGTTTTCTCAAACCTCCCGTCATTTCATCTCTCTTTGGTCCAAATATTCTCCTCAACAGCCTATTATCAAACACCCTTAGTCTATGTTCGTCCCTTAATGTCAGAGACAAAGTTTGACACCCATACAAAACCACAGGCAAAATTATAATTCGTATATTCTAATTCTTATGTTTTTAGACAGCAGACGAGAAGACAAAAGGCTCTGGACTGAATGGTAGCAAGCATTACCCGAGTTCAGTCTCCTCTTAATTTCCACAGGAATCAGGTTTTGATTTGTTATAGTCGTTTCCAAATATCTGAACAGTGCCACATTTTCAAAACATCTGTTATCTATCTTCATGTCATGATTTTGCCCTGCATTTTGGTGACGACACAGCAACATGTACTTAGTTTTCTCTGTGTTCACTTCTAGACTAACCTCCTTACCAGCTTCAATTAAAGTTTGTGTGTTTTTTCTTTATCTGTAATTGGATTATTTATATTAAACTTGTTTACAATGGATTGCTTGTCATCCAAAGATTAATACACGTGTAACGACGAAGGTGCCTCTCATTATAATGGCGTCATCCCAGTTTTAAAATAGTAACACTTATTTTGGACATGCCTCAGCATCGATTTCTCAACTCGCGTTAACTCACTGCCTAAAAACGGTTGTCTTCTAGGAAATAATGCCATGCATTCGTCGAAAGTCAACCGTCGTTTCGGAAGAACATGTCACTTTCGTCGTCAGGGTCGAAGAATAAGCCAAGCAAGAAAGCAACACGAAGCAAGTGGCAAGCAGAGCCACCAGGGAGTTGCATCTTCTGGAACACAACGTAGAGTAAGCTCTGCTTGCTAGCTACTTTATGCTCGTTTCTTACATGGCCTATTCTCCGACCCTGAAGATGAAGGCGACATATTAATCCGAAACGTCCGTTGCTTTTCGTAGGGATACACGGCATTACATCCCAGAGAACTCTTCATAACCACCGCTGTGAGAATCTCAAACCCTTCACTGTGTTAAGTTCCGACAAGACATCATCAGCTTGCATATCCCGGACTGCTGCATGAAGTGACCACAGTACCCATCAGAGCCTGACTCTCAATTATGTACTCCTCTGCTCACGACTGCAGAATTTTTAAACCATTCTGCGAAGTTGGTAATAAAAAGATCAGTGAATCACATCTGCGCAGGCTCACTACGAAATATTAAATGGAACTACAACGGATCAACATTTCTTTTTTGTCTGGGGCCATTATTAATGTCATCAGCTAGCGGGATTATGGTATTTGATTCGTTTAGCACAGGATAAGGGCCACTGGAGGGCTTTTATGAACACAGTAAGGAACTTTCGGGCACCAGGGCTCTGTTCCATAGAGTTTAACTAGTTAGCAGCCATGGTTCACTTTTCACATCCTTCAAAAACATGTAAGAAAGCTGAAGAAAGCAGTCTTCTGGGATGTCAACATTAGTCTGTTAGCACCTGCTCACGCTGGTTCTTTGCTTGCGGATTCTCTTTTTTTCTTCTTCCACCCTGAAGATTGAGGAGATATGTTCCTCCGAAACGTCGGTTAACACAATATCTACACGGCGCCACATCCCAGAAGACTGCTTTCTTCATAGTCGCCGCCGTCAAAACCTGAAATCGTACATGTAAGAAAGTTACCTAATAAAAAATTACATAATTATTAAGCCTATTCAATCATTCTTAGTTTATTCAACGGTGTTTCCTTAAGAATAAATAACTTCGATTGGCATGAATATTGATGAATAATGAATTAGAAAGGACATGGTAAGAAGGGAACGTGAACTAATTTAAGACACCATCCGGGAGTTTATATAGAGACTAAGTAATGCAACGAAAAATCTTAATCATGATATCCAGTATCCAGGGCGAGATATGAATCCGAGACTCCCAAACAAGAAGTCTTACCATTGAGCAAGGTGGACAAGAGTTGGCAATTTTGATTTGTATTTGGGAGATGCCCGTTCGAATCTCGGTCGGGACACTACTTATCCTGATATATTTTCATGGCTTCCCTCAGTCCCTCCATAGAATGTTGGGATAGTGCATTAAATTAGGCCATGACAACTTCCTTTCATTTTCTTGAGTTCATTATTCACAGTTATCTAACCATTCGACGCACGCACTGAAAACAGCGGTAAAGGAGCTACAAACAAATAAACAAACATGACTGCTACCTATTCTAATGTGATGACCTGTACCTAACAGACTAGTAACAATCCACAAATATTACTAATTATTCCACATGTGGTACCCAACTTGAGGAGGAGGAGCTCCCTTATGAATTCTCCAGCAGAACTGCAGTACCGGGAGATTAGCGTTGACACTAATCCTCAAAGTCTCCACCAGAACACAAGCGTGGTCGGCACTGTTTCAAAATTTGATTCTGTCGTACATTTTTCAAGCATCCTTCAGAACATAACAGCGGATATTAGACAGGATTTATTACACAACTGAGTGTAAGCCTATGGTAAAGTTTGCTGTCAGCTGCAGTAGACGCTGAAGTTTCTCCAAAGTGCACTGTTGGCGCAACAGAATTTACTTCACTTTGGTTTTTAGTGAAACCACGACAGCTCGTCAGACAGAAATATTCTTCGGAAAGTTTATATGTGTTCCTCTTTGGCACTTAGTTTAAGTGGCGGGTACTAGAATTAGTTGCTTTGATCCGTCTGTAGTTAAAAAAATTGGGCTGAATTAAACAAAAACATACAATATCTTCATAAAAAAATGCGTTCCGTGGACTATAAATGTCGGATATTTCAGAAGTCAACAGACAAATATTTTATTATAAGAATAGGAAAGCTCTGTGTTAAATCTGTAGCGAAAACATTGCCGTTTTGAAAGAATATCATACTGTTATGTAATACAATTCGAACCACAAAGAAACGCATGAAAAAAACATCTGAGAAGAGAAAAAAATGGTAAAACTTTGAATCACAACAGACTGTCCACAGAAAACAATCCAACAATAGATTCTCTGCGTTGAGGGAAAATTATAGTGTTGCTCACTTGTTGGAAAAGGAAACCAAACGTTCTTCCGACGGGGGAAAGAGCATTTACAACACACAGTGTAAGGGATTTGTCCCGAAATGAAACTGTTTTGATTCTGTTCGTCTGATGCGACAATGACGGGATGAGTTGAAAACATTAACAGCGGCTTGCTTAATCAGCTCGGAAGAAGCGCAAACATCACCCAGAGATTCTGGCTAGCACTGCTCAGTTATCAATCGCCATCCGAGACATAACAGAATCTGCTGACGTGGTCGAAGAAGTTAGTTCCATGAAGGAACGTGAGCTGCAGTGTACAAAATTGGAGGGGTGACAACACACGGCGCTCCGATATGGCTGGAAAGGAAACAGGTCTCAGGATTCCAATCAGGCGGACATACAACACACAAAATCTCACACGGAACTTCACTACATCATCCACCAACTAGTGCTTTGTGGAGATCCTCTGAAGCCTGAACTTGCTATGAGGGTTGTGGTGTCGGTTGTGAACTTCATTCCATCCCATGAACTTGGTAATCACCATTTTCGGTCCATTTTTGTCGGAAACCGATGCTGAATATAGCGACGTTTTGTACTACACGGAAGTCCGATGGCTGAGCCGTGGGATAATGCTTGAATAATATTTAGCTTTGAGGTCAGAAATAAAAATATTACAGAATTAGAAATGCAAAGTCGTGGCTGAATCTAATGATGAAAGTGGCTTTGGGATTTTGAACTGCGATGTTACATCAGCTACCATTCAAATTATTTCAAATGCCCAACTTCACGGACAACAGAAACTCATTTCTAGTATTTTAATATGTTTATAGCTCTCTAAGGTTTTGAAATGAAGCTGAAAGTAGGTCGAAAAGACCTGGAAAATGTTAACCCGTGCAATTATTATTCCTGTAATTTGCTTCATAATGATGGATCAGTATGTGTCCATGATGTAGAAATAATTGATTTTTATTGGCTGAAAATTTTAAAATATTCGCCGACTTTTGTAGCAATGATACATGTACACCTATCTTTTAAAACACCTCCTTCTATGAAGTTAGTTATACTCTAGATAAATTGCAATCTGAATTGGTTCAAATGCAACATGACTCAATTTTGGGTACCAATTTTCAGTCAGGAAGCTTCAATTAACTACCTTCTATGCTTCTTCACCAGCATCTCCATTCTCTGAGCAGCGTAAAACTGCACGAAATTTGGCAAGTATATTTAGTGGCACACATACATGTGAACAGGCTTTTTCATGTATGAAAAGAAACAAATCTAAGCTTCGTTCAAGGCTCATCGATCTGTGCTTACGTTAGCATATGCGAATTGGAAATTCGAAAATAGAACCAAATTTTAATTCTCTTGCCGAACAAAAGTGGGCTCGAGTTTCACGTCCATGATAACTCCGAGGCAAACTGAGCGAGAAATGTTTTGAGACGCAGACAGTCCGTTTCCTGTGTCTTAAAAGTACAAATAATCTTGCACAATAAAAGCTCGACTCTGTGGCCAGTCAAACCCAGTCTAAAAGTAGTATTCGCCTGTTGTACACTACCCTTAACACAAACACATCTTGCAGGTAGTAATACATCCAAATGGGTGACTATTTCTTTACCATCAAGCAACAGCGTTTCAATTTCTTTCTGCCATAGTTAAAAAACAGGCCAACGGCTCCGAGTCACGAGATGTTATAGCATAAAATTACCTTTTTGTTTAATTCGAAAACCCTAACGGGAGAAATGTGTTTCATATTTCTCTGCAAGGTTTGATTAAAACATTTTATCTTCCGACAAAAATTTTTCTAAGTATGGAGAGAGTTATACGAGAAATACGGGGGGGGGCACTGGCGTAGGCTATTGCTGTTGTCCAGTTTTAGCCGAAATTGGAATATATGCACAAATTATAGTCAAATTCTGCAATACAAAATAATATGAAAATCTGTTCTGAAGTTCTCGAATTGCTATATGCAAACGGACAAATACTAGTACGACATGATAATAAGCGCATCTCAAACCTGTCACTGCGAATGCACCAAAATTCATTCGTGTCTTTAAGAGCATTACTGTAGATCAGGAATTATGGACAACCCTGTGCCACTCCATCATTATAGAATGTGAGGATGATAGCAATATTAGTATCAGTGGCAGCTGGGATGGTGTAACATTAGCATAAGACCAATAAGCGACTGTGCTGAGACTAGCATTAACAAAACATGTTACAATAGTTTCAGGTTCGGTAAGCGAGTTATAACACCGTTGGAGAGGGAGAATAGGGCATTTTGAGGATTACACTCCACTTAATCTCATCTCACGGGAAGTCGGGTCTCAATATAATGTACAAGCATACCAAAACAACATAACTACACATAATCCATCTTTTCTTTTTCTCTCGGTGGATTAGCTAAAAGCGATGTGGTTAGTTCTAATTCTTCTGGATACCCTTCAGTAAACATCACTCTAACGTACTGACTCCATGGCACACTGCCCATACTGAAAAGCTGATAGTCACTCAGCTACTATGGAAATTTCCGGTCTTCTGTGGAACATGAAGGTTCACTGCCGTATTCTCAACAACCCGCCACTGGGTGACATGAACCCTGCCACACCGTCCCATCATATTTCTTTAAGATAAATTGTAATACTACTCATCCATCCACGGCTAGGTCTTCCAAGATCTTTTCCGGCCAAAATTCTATATGCATTTCTCATATCTCCCCATACATGATACGTGCCCCGCAAATACCTGATCCAAACAATATTTCAACCACCGGATGCACTTACCAAAGACATGAACATACCTTGTATTTGGTCTCCCTTGTTTTCCTGCTTATTTAACATGGCTATATGAACTACATCCGTCATATAGCATGGACTACGGCAGTTACTGAAGTGAGTCAAACCTACAGAGACTGAGGAAACAAAGAAATCTGTCAGAATAGTTGATCACCAAGCAGTACTGAAGCAATGAAACGAAACATCCATATAGGGGGAGGAGGACCGGATTCAGCTACCTCAGGATAGGAACCACTGGCTACCTCTTGAGAACATCCTAATGAAACTTTGGGTTTCATAAGAGGCAGAGATCGTCTTGAGTAACCACGCGATTGTTAACTTGACAAGGACTCTCCTCAGTGTAGTTAAGTTTTCTCCTTGCTAGTTATTAACAATCATTTCTGTCAACACGTACACATACAGTTGTTTAACTTCCTAGCACCTCCAGTAATTATTAAATTCCTCTACTATATTCTTAACAGAACAATCGTGTCGGAAGTTGTAAAGTTCAAATAATTTTAATATATCCAAAGACATTCAATACAACGTAACACGGAACTTCACAAGAATCTAATATGAAAGGCGACCGTACTGCTCACACCTATTAAGTTCGCAAGGCAGCGATATGGTACTGCTGATGACATTGGGTGAAGAAGTACCATGATGGATTGCCCGCGACTGGTTTGAAGAAAAGTTGCCATGTTGATCTGATATAGGTACACTATTGCGCAAAGCATGAATAAGAAATGACATAAATTTGAACTGAAAAATGACGTCTGAATTACATACAATTACTTCACAATGTCGACAGGAATATTTCTATAGGAATATGAATGATTATTGCTCCTGTTTATTTATATGCGTGTGGTTTATTTAACACCGCTACCAACAGCTCAGACTACATAGCACGAACGGTATCATTGGTGGATAATGAATTGGTAAGGATGTGGAAGGAAGTGGTGGTGAGCCAATTTTGGGTACTATCCCAAAACACTATGGGGACACACGGTAGTTGGTTGAGGCAGTATGCTACAAGTCGGAAGGTCACGGGTTCGATTCCCGATGAGGTCACTGTTTTTTTTAATGACCTGATCCTTCCAGCCGCACTATGGCCCTGGGGTAGACTCAGCCTCTAACAGAAATGAGTACCAGGAATCTTCCCGAGGGTAAAGGGTGGCCGGAGCGTAAGGCTGACGTCACCGTCATCTGTGATCCGACTCTCTAGAAGATGTGGGAGCCTCGACGTCTCACAACCCTATGGGACTCCACGGCCTGTTGCAGGGATAGCTTTAACTTTCTATCCCAAAACACTAAGCTCAGTTTCTTGAGTTCGCTGTTGCTGTCTAATACGGGTGCGTGTATTTTCTCAAGCGAAAGTATTTTCCTACGCTCTCCGGCTGACATTTAGGTTATCGAGGTCAGTCGAACCTCACGAATAAGACTGAGTACAGCAGGAGGGTGTGCCGACTATGTTCCGTACAGACGACACCCTTTTCTTATTGGCAAGTAGCCTGCTATTGTTGCAACATATTTCGGAATTGCACATATCGCACATTGCCAAACGCCTCATGCACGTTTTATGAATCAAGATTTACGTTACGACATACTCGCATATGGTCATGTCATAGTTCAAGCTGTAAAACGCCGGCTTCTCATTGAGGAGTCCGACGTTCAACTCCGGGTACAGCATCTCTCAGGAACCTCACTTCAGAGATATCATTCTTCAGTCCTCGTCCTCTTTTTACAGTCATATAAGCCGCCTGAAATGGTCATTGTTTTATACGTCTCTGTGTTTCTTATCTGAAGTTCTTTCTATGGAACTAGTAAATATGAGATTACACTGGACGCAGTATGACTGGATCAGGTTTATCTCAGCATTTCTGTAGTTTCCCCAATAAACTCAACTCCATCATTGTTCCATAATCTCTGTCACTGTCCATTGAGGTGTAAGGTATTCCAAGCCAAGCAGCATATTATCTTTGAGTTGGGGACTTCTTGACCCGGCACTCAGCTGGTTACAAACTACGGAAATTAAGTTTCTCTCAGTCCTAACTTTGTGTGAGTTTGGGAGGGGAGCTGAAGAAAGAGATAGCTATGCCTAACAATTTAAGGTGATTAAACCACGGATGACGACATGAGTGATGTCATACAATGAATGGGCAAGGAAGAAATGAGTAAAAAATGTTGGTTGAAAATTTTCATAGAGATAGACCACTTGGATGAGTCAATATATTCATGGGATGGCAATACTGAAACAAACACGATCATCTGGGATGTGACGCCGTGCAGTCTCGAAGACGTTTACTGACGTTTCGGAGAAACAGGACGTCACATCCCAGAAGATAATATTCGTCATAGGCACCATCGAGAGTGCCTCAAAACCCATAATTTTACAGCGGATCTCAATGAAGCAGGTTAAGCCATGTGAAATGAAATAGTACTCGATAAAATGACGGGTTTTTCTTTAGTGTACTTTCGAATTACAAAAGAAGGTCTTGATCAGGAGAATATCTACTGACGTCTCAGAGAACCCGTTCATAATTTAAATGTCATAGTACAAGCCTGAAACCTGTTACTACTTATTCTTATTAGCAGGGCCCGGATTTTGATGACCTAAAAATATCTGAGAAATGATCTATAAAATGACCAAAAAATATTAAAAAAATGACGTAAAATTAAAAAAATGACCTAAAAACTAATTTCTAAATTTTCTTAAAATCAGGTAGATGTGGACTGTGTAAATAGTTTCCAATTTCTTGATTTTATGACACCCGGACATCTCTTTAAACCTACCCCTCTGCATTTCTCAGGCATCAATTTTATGAGTTTATGACATAGCGGTGGCTTAGAAACCGGCGCGGGACAATAACGGCATCTCTGGCGGCTTAGAAAGAAAAATAATGTGCCCTCTTACAAACAAATCTATTATATTTAGCGACAGAGGCTAGAGATACAAAACAAAATTTACTTGAAGAACATAGATTTCTACCTCACGAATCAAATATCTTCAGTTTGATCAATGAATATCAATTATTAAAAAACGTGAAAGATAACAAAAATTGATGTAAAACGTGAAAAAATGTCGAAAAATGAGGTAAAAACTTGTAAAAATAACCTAAAACTTATAAAACATACAAAATATGACCAAAAAATGCACAATAAAATTCACATTTTTATAACCAGAGGTTCATAATCGGGGCTTTAGTACTTAAAAGCAACGTTTACTACATAAAGAAAACAAGATGACATGTCATCAAAATCCGGGCCCTGCTTATTAGTAAAGAATAGAAATCCATAAGCACAGTAGATGGAAACTTATATTCCGTATTGAGAATCAGAAGCTACTCTTACTGCTGGTAGCAATCTGAATCCGAGTTCCAACTCCGGTATTTTCAGCCATTTTCAGTAAAAAAATTAAATTCCTAATATAATTGGCTTTTTAATTGTATTTTTAATTTTAGACAAGAAATACGTATTGCTAGGAGTTTACTACATTATTAGTTTACATTCTCCAAGAGGTGTATTCGCTATAGTAATAATAAAATATGGATCCATATTAAGACAATTCAATAACTTAAGTCTGTTTTTCTTGTTACTCGCCTGATGATGACCCAGAAAATGTCGAAACATGTGACGTACATCTTCAAATAATGAATAAACAATAATGATACAGTAGTACCTATTTTGTCTCAATCTTGAAGATAATTTCATTTTGTGATGACGACCCAATTTACACGTTTGAAAATGAGTTCGTATTGCATATTCGTATTTCACGCAGGTTTTCTATCGTTATGAAGACACGTTCCATATGTGTTATCATATTAGGCGTTCTTTACAAAGCAAAACAGGCACGCCTTATGTGGGGACCACGCCTGTCGCCTGTGACCTATAAGCTTATCGGCGCCTGAATTGTTGGGCAGATATTTTTTTTTTAAATTCCATCATCAAAAGTTGTAGGGTAATTTTGATGTTCTTCCTTAAGGATTCATAACAAAATCCGCTTTAGATGAAGGCATAGCTGAACATTCTCCTGTATATCACACCGTTAGTTACATTTTATTGAAATTCGATGAGGGACGTATGCATTACCACAGATGGCTGTTTTGACTTCTGAATATAATGACAGATTCCAACGCCTACTTTATATAGAGACATTAATGAAACTTTTCATGCACGTCTTTCGTTAGTTGTGTATCTTTTCCTTCGTAGTGTTTTACAATTGTTGTCTTTCATTCATTTCATTATCCTTTCTTCAATAACATCGACATTTCTTTCTCAAGATGATTTTGCTACTCAGAACGTTTGTAAAATTTGGATAACAATAATCTGTAGAACGGTTTAAGCCTTAAGGGATACACGGAAGAGGCAATATATGGCCTTATAAACAGTAAGTTTTATTATCAGTCAAACAAAACAAAACAACTCGGCGGTCTGTAGTCCGCAAGCGAACTATACCGACCGAGCGACCGCCGCTTATCGGCGAAGTTAGTACTAACTTTTGAAGATAGAGGGTGTCGCGTGATCAGCTCAACGAATTCCCACGGCCGTTAATTTTGGTTTTCTAGACCGGAGTCGCTATTTTCTTGAAAGAGCTTCTCAATTATCATCACGAGGCTGAATGAACCCCGTTCCAGACTCATTACTTCCCAGAAAGAATCTGGTAGCTACCATTTTTCTTAATATTAAGAAAATCTGCCCATGCATTCGGGTCATGAAGTGTCGAGCAAGGAATGCCTACAAATAAGAATTCTTTATTAATTTGTTGAGTTCCCATAACATGTAAAATAAATATGGAACATTTCTTCGTGCTGACAGGAACTATCAAGAACTGCTTGTAACTGACGTAGATTTGATAAATAGTTTTTACTGAACGCGCAGTAAATATTAAATATTCGGGTTTTACCAAATCAGCAGTAACTTCTAAACAAGTTGGCGGTTTGCCTTGGAAGTGCACTGGCAAAGCACTGTCGCATGTTCACCCTTGACCATTAAGCGCTAATCATTATAAGGAAGTGCTGCTGTAACACACTGTAAAGCGGCGTGAAGTTCTATTCATGAAATGAGTGTCTATTTTTAAGTAGTCTTGGCAGGAGCTACGACTCGCGAAGTTACACAGGAGCATCTTAAGATTTCATTACGAAACACTAATACTGTGCGTATGGATTACTAGTTTCTATTAACAAGAGTTGCTAGTAACGGATTTCGAGTTCTACCTGTAACATACACACATAGTCGGAATTCGATTCCCGGCAGGGGCAAGATTCTTCTCTTCCCCACAGCGACCGGATCAGCTCTGTGGCCAACCCAACCTCCTATCCAATGGGTAACGGGGGTTCTATCTTCAGGACTAAGGCGGCAGGGGAGTGAGGCTAACCACCCACCTCCATCTAGTGCCGAGGTCAAGCATGATGAAACTATAACTCCACTCCCCCATATGTCTTCTCGGCGTGGTGCTTAATTAAGCACGGGGATAACTTTACCTTACCTTTCATATTTTTTTTTCTGTGGCGCTACAGCCCCAATTTGGGCCTATGACTACCCCCATGAAATTCTCCCTTTCACTTCGGTTTACTAGATCTTAAACATTCGGTAGGACTCCTTGGGCGAGTGATCAGCTCGTCGCAAGGCCTCTACCTGTACACAAACACAGAAAAACGCACACAAACATCCATGCCCTGAGTGGGATTCGAACCCACGATCCCCGGCTTCCGAGTGAGCGAAGACAGTGCATGCCTTAGACCGCTCGGCTACCGTGACCGGCTACCTTTCATATATATATATATAGTTCTGGCTACACATACGTACAGGTATGTGCTGAGGTAAAAAGGTAAAGTTATCACTGTGCTTCACTAATTAAGCACTAAGCCATGAAGGAGTATGGGGGATGGGATGTATAGATCCACATTTTCTTGACCTCGGCATTAGCTGGAGGTGAGTGGTCAATTTCACGCCCCGGCCGCTTTACTCCCGGGGAAAGAGCCCTCGGTACCCATTGCATAGGAGATTGGGGGAACCACAGAGCAGGTCTGGACAACGTGAAGAAGAGAAAATTCTTGCCCCTACCAGGACTCGTTCTCCGATCCCTCGGTCGTCCTGCCGTAGCCAGTCGCTATACCGACTAGGCTTGAGACTCATGCGAAACTTTTAACAGCTCTGTATAGGCCAAACGTGGGGATTTGAATGTTGAAGATGGCGTATATCAGTTGCCACTGAGGACCAGTTATACTGCAGACGTCGGCAGTACTGAATTCCGTAGGTGGCGAAGTCTCCTCGAAGGGAAGGAGCTCGGTACGGTCACACCTACTTGCAGGCATGTGGTAAACACGTGGTAAAAATTAAGGCAATAACTTTTAAGTCACTTCTAACCAGGATTCTTCTGCCGGCTGGCAAGAGTCCGCTTCTAAGTTTGTGCTGAGTGATAGATGTGTCTCCTCCACCCGCCCATATCCTGCAGACACAACTACACTCCATTAAAATGTGCATCAAAGAAGCGGAGCCGCGCCGCACTACGCCGCGCGCCAAGATTCCATCACCCAGCCTCCACACGCGGGTTCCCGCTTCCTCTCTCGTCCAACGTCTCCTTGTCGTCTCCTCAAATACTGGGTTCCGGCAGAAGGAAAGGGGATAATTTAAGAAAATAAGTATTCTTTTGTGAAATTTTTCGAATATATGAACATTGTTAAGGTAAAAGTAAGTTGCCCCTGTGCTTAACTAACTAAGCACCACGTTATGAAGACGTATGGGGGAATGGATGTATAGATCCACATTTTCTTGACCTCGGCACTAGCTGGAGGTCTGTTCAGCTTCACTCCCAGGGAAAGATCCCCCGGTACCCATTGGATATGAGGCTGGGTGGGCCGAGCCGGTCTGTACGATATGGAGAAGAGAAAATTCTGATCCTACCGGGACTTGAACTCCGATTCCTTGGTCGTCCAGCCCGTAAGCAGTCGCTATACCGACTGCGCTACCCCGGCTCACTATAAACAGTCGCTATACCGACTGCGCTACCCCGGCTCACTATAAACAATGTTATCAAACCAAACTGAACCAAAAGGGACTCTGGGTTAAAATTATGTAATATTGTTAACTATCCCCTTTTTTTTTCAATTGATCTAATCCTTCCGGCCGCACTAGGCCCTGGGGTTCACTCAGCCGCTAACAGAAATAAGTACCAGAAATTAATTAAATAATTTTCGTGGGGAGTGAAGCACGGCCGGCGCGTAAGGCTGACCTTACCGCCATCTTTGAGCCGATTGTGAAGGTAATGTGGGACCCTTAACGTCTCACAACCCTATGGGCCTTCACGGCCTGTTACAGGGATAGCTTTACTTTACTTTACTCCCATTACTTTATCTACACGTTGAGAAATGTGGACATTAAAACAAAGGGTCGATGCCGTATGGTATCGATAATGAGAGCATCATTAAATAACCAACTGAGGAGAACAAAAGAACGTAAGGAAATGAACAACAGCAGACAGGAAATTTATGAGAAATGGAACGGGATGGACTTTATTTGACCACAGAAGAAATGAAGATATTTTAGACAACTCGACATGGTCCCAAATCTAAAAGAAATTAGCGCTGTACAAACACAACCGGCTGGCTCATGTTGGAAGACGCCCAAAACAACGTTCTGACTATCGGCCCGTCGAATGACGTGTGAAGAGAGAGATGATCGTACAATCCCCAGATGGAAGGTGGGAATTTATTGTCGTAGCTTAGTGGCTAGAAGAAGAAGTACAACAAAGAGAAGAAAACCCCTATTCTCCTAACCAAATGGTTCCGTGGACTCATTCTAAACATGAAGTTGACTCACACTTCCATACAATGTCGGCAAGGAAACTCCAGTTCCTTCTGGTCTTCACAACTGAGCCAAATACATTCAGTTCATACCCCACACCTTATTTCTTTAAGACCCACTTTAATATTATTTAATATTAAGTCTTCCAGTCTTCCTCTCCCACCTTGTTACCATGACCAGCCCAATTCCATCCTCCCTGTATTCATCATACTGATAACGGTTGGTGAATAGTTCCTAACATTACACTAAAGCTTAATCTTATTAATAAAGTCGTGAATAAGTCATATAATTATTAAAATAAGCAGTTTATAAAATGTCGTCAATGAAACGTTGCGGCCACCACTGGTGATCTGGTTGTTTTACGTCCCCGGATATAGGTGTGCTCAGTTGATTCGTCTTTCGTCAGAGAGCCGGTTATATCAAACATTTTGTGGCTATTTTTGCTGGCGACCTAAAAATCGTACAGGTTATATACTTTTCCTTTTAGCCCTGACAATGAAAAATACCTTCGAATCGGCTTCGTCATTGAAACACTGCATTCTGCCTTCAAAAGACGAACTGTTCGCTTACTGAACCTCATATCCTGTACGTCTACTGCAGCTTTCTGCGTATGTGTGACGCCATTCTTTAAAGTAATCCTTTGTAAAATATCAAATCCGTATAATATTTTGGGGGAAAAGAAGTTGGCAGTCCGTTGAAACCTGAAATTCATCTAAATAATGTTTAAAGGAACACTTTCTACATCACTGAAAACAAATTGCACCTCCATTCTAAAGGAAATCTGTTGAAGTTGAGGAAATAATTGCTGTTTAGCGTAAAAATCATACGAAACAATAAATCAACAAAAAAGTCCGTGGCTTGAGTCCGCAAGGGAACTATACCGACCGAGCGACCGCCGCTTGTCAGTGAAGTTAATGCCAACTTAAGCGGATGGAAACAAAATGTAGAGTGGTCAGCTCAACGAATCCCCACGGCCGTCAACTTCGGTTTTCTAGACCGGATGAAACCATAAATAAATATGTGGCCAAAATTCTGATTTTTTTTATGTAAAAGCACTATTTTAAGGGCTAAATTACAACTTATTCACATAATCACAAAATCGTCTTAGCCAGACACTCATTTATTTCACTGTCAAAAAAATATGTCCACGCACCCTATGCACAAAATACATAACAAGCATTCATTAGTGATTCACTGTATTTGTAGGTGGCATCTTTCGTGCTAAACCTGTTTCGTTCTCCTGTCTTTGTTTCATATTAGAAGCAAGTAACAATGCCAACATGATTACTCGGATATTACTTTTCAATGGTAAGTCATTTACTGCTGAATGTCCTCTGTTATGATCTTGGCTGTCAACCTTCGCAAGGCCAACATTCAAATTCCTGCTTCATTTCTTCTCTTGTGACACAGTCCAAAAGAATGGACCACCAACTGGTGCGCTGCAGCTTCCACACGTTTCATACACAGAGCACCCAATTAGGTTCATTATACAGGGTGATCTCGGCAAGCTCGGCATTCCAACTCCTATTAGTTCCTTGTCTTACGGTACGGTCTTAATTAGGGGATTTCTGCAGTGCTGATTCCGTGTAGTGAACCCAATTAAATCCATTATATTTAAGGGTTACGCCTACACAGGACAACTTTACCCTTGCCTGTCTATATCAGTACAGTGCCCGGTATTCTTTTATGAAATTGCCTCTAAAGAAGAAAATGGGCCTACGGATAATTCGTTACATTAGTCACGCCAATTTCTTTCATATTCCACCCAATTTACCAGTAAGTCAGTTCGTAATTTATTTACGTGGACTCAATAGCCCAAAGGGCAAATATAAAGTATGCACATGCAGAAGAATAGAAACAAAACACGCATATACTCAAAGGCAAAAGACAAAACGTAGCAATAGACAATAGTAACAATTCAGTTCGTGCAGTCAAGTCAACCATTACGCATTGCGAAATGTATATATACATTCGCCATGAATGCAGGTAATATTTCAGTAATTAAGAAGGTGTCCTTATACAGCGTGACTAAAAGAAGCAGCTTTGGTTCCAAATACGTCAACGTCCCTACAAACAACATTAGCAGCTGAACCGCATCTGGCAGGACAAGTACTACTTAAAGTGTAGACATTGAACAGAGAACACTGAAAAGTTTCTGACATAGCCAGCAGGAACTCGAATAATTCAATTCAATTCTTTATTATTTATGTGCCCAGTCAACAGCCGCAAGGCCAACTACAGACAGAGCACAGTGTAGATGGAAGTAATTACATTATAAACAAACACATTATAAGTCAAAGACAAATTATATGCAAGTACTTGGGAAAACATAACAATGAAGAAAAGTAAACAAACAAGCAAATAAATAAATAAATAAATAAATAATAATAATAATAATAATAATAATAATAATAATAGGAGGAGGCATTGATTATTTTATATTTCATTCACCTCAGTTATGCCTTTCATTCTGTGAATTCATGTCTTTTTATATTTCATTTGTACGAGTAAAAAAATTGCTTCCGAACTATCCAACTCTCTAACCTAACCGTTGTGCCGATTAAACAAAAAGTCCAAACTGAAATGAGGTAACGTTGCAAGCGGTGAACCAGTTCATTCAACGGATATGGGCACATACTAACTTAATCAGTTCCATGAGCTCATTGTGGTAGGTCTGGCACACAATTTATTATTTTTTTTTTATTTGAGATAGATTCATACAATCTGTCCAATTAAGGACAATGAGCACTTTTGGTGACTATGTCATTAACAGTGTTAATAAGGCTATCCCAGTAGATGCCTTAAGATTTGTGACATGTATACAACTAGCTAAATCTATCAGATAGGTTGACGGTTTGAATCTTTTTAATCTCCTAACTTCATCTTCGTGGGTTAGTAGTGAGGCTGCGAGTTCGTTTGGATGTACTTGTAGTCTCCGACTGTACTTAGCACTACACTCACAATTTATGGTAACTTAAAGCATAATGTAGTGTGAACCAGGGACTCAAGACGTATATTATCAAGTATTTCCCAGTAGAATTCTTAAGTACATTTTCCTAATGCATACTTCCGGTTATATAGACCTTTCATCGTTAAGGTAATATTTAGGTGACGTAAATTTATAATTCAAAAATAAATTTCAATTTCCCACATGAGTCAGCTGGACTCATGCGCTAACACGGCAGAATTCTAGCCAATTCAGAACTTTTCATTTTGCAAATGTAAATACACGTATGTTATTATTATTGTTATTACCAAGCAGCAGTATCAGTGGCGCTAGTGTCGCTCCCTCCTCACAAACTTGCGAGTCCGCAAGTGTTGTTATTATTAATTAATTCCAGAAAATTAAACTGTACAATGCTGGGGTGTCCCCCAATGCCATGAGTGCACGAATTTGCGCATTCGTTCAGGAGCTATAAGGAAGGCACACAGACACCACGATCATCTCATAAGCCGACTTATTTTCCTGGCGGTAGGAAAGTATTCTGTGCTAAAATCCGCACCAGGAAGAACTATAACACCTCGCTACAGGGTCAAATTACAAGGCCGTATCTACACGCGCACCCTGCCCTTTGGATTCCTTTACAATTCTCTGGTAACCGCTATTAACAGCAATCACAATTACTGAGTGTCCCAGTTTTACTAAGAGCCTGGATAGCGTAGTCGTACAGCGACTGGCTGCGGGCTGGACAACCATGGAGTCTGAGTTCGAGTCCTGGTGAGGGCAAGAATATTCACTTCTCCATGTCGTCCAGACCGGTTGCGGGGCCCACCAATCTCCTATCCAATGGGCACCGGGGCTCTTTCCCCGGGGATAAAGTGTGAAGCTGACTACTCACCTCCAGCTAGTTCCGCGGTCAAGAAAACATCAACTCCTCCATACGTCTTCACGGAGTAGTGCTTAATTAATTAAGCAGAGGGACTTTTTTTTCTTGGCACTACAGGCCCAGTGGGCCTAGGCCTACCTCCATGAACTCCGTTCACTTCGGATTTTCTAGATCTTACACATACGGTAGGACTCCTTGGGCGAGTGATCAGCTAGTCGCAAGGCCTCTACCTGTAGACAAACACAGAAAAACGCACACAAACATCCATGCCTTGAGTGGGATTCGAACCCACGATCCCAGCTTCCGAGCGAGCGAAGACAGTGCATGCCTTAGGCCGCTCAGCTACAAACTGCTATTACAAACTCAACAAGTAACGCAGACAACACAAATACCTGCCAAAAGACACATCATGAGACCTTTCAATGTCGTTCATATTACCTAATCTCAGTTCCTTAACATCCACTGTAGCATTCACGTCGGTACCAAAAGTAGTTTCCCTCGCAGTGCTCCCATCGAGGCACAGACCCCACTACAGTGTTAATGTCTGCATATAAAATCATTAAAACATCAACACCTAAACACATAAATATTTTACAGGCCTTCTCTACAGCGTCCATACTGGCTCTGGGGCCCACCCGCCTTCTCATCCAAAAGGTACCGGGGCGATTCCCCGGGGGTAAAGCGGCCGGGTTGTGAAGCCGACTACTCACCTCCATCTAGTGCGAAAATACTATATCTGCACCCCCATATGTCCTTATGGCATGAAGTTCTATCCATTTAGCACAGGGACAAATTGTTGAGTTCCTTCTCGGTTGATGAGAGGACGTCAGTCGATTAATGAATTCAAACTATACAACATGTTGGTAAGACTTGTTACAACAAGTAGGCATGTTTGGAATCTACTTCTGGGTCTGCTGGATGCGCAGATAACGGTTATGGCACATCTGGAATGCGTTAAAGTAACGAAGTTCCTGCCACGCAGAGTATAATTACAGTTTTAAAAATTATTCGTTTTGTATACCACTGGGAAGACCAAGGCGTAGGTAGGTGAACAATATTAAAATTGATCTTAGAGACAGGATGGGATGCTATGGATTGGATTGATCTGGCTCAGGATACGGACTAGTGGAGGACTCTTGTGAACACGGTAATGAACCTTCGGGTTCCATAAAATGCTTGGAAATTCTCTAGTAGCTGCAGAATTAGCGGCTCCTCAAGAAGGTCTCAGCTCCATAAGTAAGTAAGTATTCGATTATATACAGGCAGAGCCCTCACATCGGCCAGATTCAGGCAATGGCAAAACTTGCACAGATAAACAGACATCCTGTCAATACTGGTATTACGTAAACTGTATTAGACATGAAAAGAGCCACATGTATTCCTTGAAGGTCAAGGATCTTATATTTATTTACTTATTTAACTATTTGCGATATATTTAACGATGCTGCCAGTAACTCGGCTACATAGCGTCGAGTGATAAGATGAATAGAGAACTAATTAAGCGGTTGTGGAGGGAAGTGGTCGTAGCCTAACTTGAAATACTACCCGGAATTTGCCTTGAGGGACTGGACGGAACAATGAAAATATGTTGAAAATAGCCAGAACTGTGAAATGCGTTTCCTCTGTACGTAATCTTCCGAATGTCTCTGGGTTCACAGCACACAGGCCTACTGCAAGACAAGAACCATGAAATACGGTATGGTACAGAGGACGATGCGACGAACAACGGGCTGGAAATCCAGGGTTCGATTCCAGGCAGAGGCTAGATTTTTATCTTCTTCATAGCGTCCAGACAAGCTCTGGGGCCCATCCAGCCTCCTACCCAATGGGAACCGGGGGTTCCTTCCGGGTGAGTAAAGCGGCCAGGGCGTGAAACTAACCACTCACCTCCATCTAATACCGAGGTCAAGGATGGTGGAGCTATACCTCCAGTCCAAAATGTGTTCATGGCGTAGTATTTAACTGCTTAGTTAATTAAACACAGGGAAAACTATCTTTTACAAAGGATGATGTCTTGCGCACAACAGAACCTGTTTCTGCATTTCAAGATGATCTGGAACAATGGATCATGAAACTGCTTATTTAGCGAACTAAATGATTAACATGACTTGCCAAATAACTAATTTCAGAGACCTTCTTGAGAAGCTGATTGTCGCTCGGTGAATCAAGAAATTTCCGCCTTACACGGAACACGAAGTATCATTAATATGTAAACAACAGCCCGCCCCTGGGCCACATCCTGAGCCAGGTTAATCAGGCCCACACCTGCCATCTTATCTTTCTAAGATCCATTGTAATAATATCCTCCCAGCTATGCCTTAATCATTCAGTTGGTTCTCCAACTAAAATCTGTGCACATTTTTAATTTCTTTCCCCGCCCACCTCATCTTCTTTGAATTGATAATCCTGACAACACTCGGTGAAGAGTACAAATTATGAGGCTTTCCATGATGCAGTTTTCTCCTGTTCCCTGTTACTTCACTTCCTACTTTAATTCCAACGTTTTCCTCAGCACCCTGTTCTCGAACACCCCCATCTATGTGTCTCGCTTGATGTGACAGATCAGGATTAACACCCACAGGAAACAAGAAGTAAAATAGTATTTTCGGTACTCAAGTCTAGACCACCGCTAATCAGTCTGTGTCGCTATGGCTTTTCCAGTGTCCGTTCGAATACTGATTCTAAGAGAAGTTTGAACAGTTTTAAGCATAGCGGTTACTATATATACCATCTGCTTTAACTTTCAAAAAATCGTAACTATGCCCACAGAATAAACTTATATGTTTCGTATGACTCAAGTATAAAGAGAAATTATTTTCCTCATCAGCATTACCTCATCACTTCCAATTTATTATTCACTAATCATTTTAGCAGAGCGGCCTCCGTAGTCTAGGGGTAACGTTCCCACCTCGTGACTCAAGGTACGCGGGTTCAAACCCGGCGGAGGTCGTGGAACTTTTAAGGTTGGAAAAATTCAGGGAACAAGTCCTCCGGGAGGGACTTTAAGCTGTGGGTCCCGTGTCGTAGCTTTACGGCACGTAAAAGAGCCTCATATCTCCGAAGGAGGTCACTGAGCTAAATTCAAGGACACTTCCCGCCCAACAGTAGTCTCTAAAGCCTCTGATAGATGGGGGAAGCATTATAGATACCGCCAAGCCAGTGGAGGCCGAACTCGCTGGCCCGGTCGGGACTGATGGTACGCACCGATATCGGTAGGGTATAGAGACTGGTAGAATATCATAGAGGGAAGCACAATGGACCAACACTGGTCTAAGTGCATGGGGAAACCCACCCTCTCCAATAACTAACTAACTAATCATTTTAGCATCAGGCGGGTGTAGTTTCAGAGTCGTTATACGTGTATAAACCAAGGATTAAAGAATATAGCATTCATCGTTTGGGTTTTGTAATGGAGACGCAATGTGGTTTTGTGAGGTAGAAATGGAATTTTTAAACAATGTCACGTTTTAGTGCCTAGACACGGGGTTTGGATTGAATTTATTGAGTTCTTATAACTCGTAACTACAAGTATCTATAGGTGTTCCACGGATTGACACACTGAGTCACCTCAGTTTGTCATCGGTAATAGTTACTCGGCAACGGATCGCAACAATGTCTCTTCTGCTCACGTTTCCGCCGGCTTTCCACCAGCTTACAACTAACTCAATGCCTCAACTGTCGACTCTCCATTAAGTACGACTCGGACCGCGCCATAGCTCAAGCGGTTAGTTGCTGGCTTCCCACCGCGGCGGCCCGGGTTCGATCCCGCGTATGGTCAAGTGGGATGTGTGGTGGACAAAGTGGCACTGGGGCGGGTTTTCTCCGAGTACTTCGGTTTCCCCTGCCAATCTTCATTCCACCAAATTCTCCATCATCATAATTACCCGGGGCAGGCTACAATAGGCCAATCAGTGGCCGCCGTGCCGAGTGGACCCAGTTGGACTCCACCCCCCACTAAGCAAATTAAAAAAAAAAGTGTGACTCGGATGGTGGCCTCGTTATACAAAATCTCGGGTCGGAATGCACAGCAAACACCGTCTGCAACACTTCTTCTATTGTTGAGTGTTTACTCGTTGCCCATGATACGTGTTTATCGAACTGTTACAAAGGAATGGTTGCCTTCTCTAGTCACAATTTCACAATATTATTTCGATTAACTTCATGCTTTAGAGCCTATAGTGAATCAGTCCGAGTACTTCCAAGCCACCCAATTTAACCCCTAATTTCAGGATCCAGCCCACAATTCTGGTCCCTGTCAATTTCCTCAATCATATACAACAGACCATGTTCCTGTTTACAAAAGTTGGAGGAAGAAAAAAACAAACTCCGTGGCCTGTAGTCCGTAAGCGAACTACACCGACCGAGCGACCGCCGCTTGTCGGCGAAGTTAGTGCCAACTTTAGCGGATAGAGGGTGTTGTGTGGTCAGCACAACGAATCCCCACGGCCGTTAATCTCGGTTTTATAGACCGGAGCCGCTATTTCCTTAAAATATCTCCTCAATTATCCTCACGAGGCTGAGTTGACCCCGTTCCAGACCCACTACTTCTCAAAAAATCTGGTAGCGCCGGAAATCGAACCCAGGACCTCTGGATATGTAGCCAGGAACTTTTACCACTAGACCTCAGAGTCCGTCAGAAATCAATATTTAATAGTCGCAAACTATTAAATTCAAGACACTGTATACACATATTTTGTGCATTTAGATTTTTCAGAAAGGAACTATGAAGCTTCTGTGTGAAGTTTCATAAAAAGTACAGAACTTCTCCTTTTGTAATGTTCACTGTTCAGTGAATACTCCAACCGTGAAAACCGACAATCAATTTTGTTTAAATGCCTTATACTGAGAAGTAAGAAAAACGTCTGAAATGGAACCCTGCCGTAGAATTTGTGTACGGCTTAACCTAGTAACACTGTCAGTAGCTGAGGGTATATATTACTTACACCGACAAATGATAATATGATTAGTGAAAAGCAAAGACCGTGAAAGGGAGCGGTAGTGACTCAATTTAAGTATACTTCCAGCCAACTGCTTGAGGAGGGACAATGGGGAGCAAAACGAAAACTCCGAGTGACGATATCCGATATATGAAGTCAGGACCTTTACAACACACACAGGAGTGCTGCCAGTTGACTGCGAGAAGTTTAACTGGTTTCTAAACACGCCAACTAATAAATGTTATTTAATCTTGTTTTCGGGCGTGGCCACTTTTAAACAACAGAAGTAACTGCATGTAGCATTTACATTAATATTCAAAAGCTTTGCACTTTCCTGGTGTGTGTTTACGTATTTCGTAATATTCTCACAATAAACAGCTACCATTTCCCTACATACCATTAACCGGTTATTCTTCACAAAGGAGACGCAGTCTGTTTTCTGTGAGGCAGGAACACGTGTTTTAAAAATCACACAGATCAACTTCATACTTCAGGTGGTTCGGCCAGTCTCATATACTCGTATATGTGTCACAGCCCCAGATGTCCACCGATCAACTCCCAAAAGCAGGCGATTCTGAAGTTCGTCTTAATGTCATGTGTCATCATTCTGCGAGAACTCCCAGATGCAGTCTCAAAGGATCTCCCCCTCCTCCCAAACCCGCCTTATCACACACAACTGCAAACCTAGACAGTCAAGCGAAGTCGGCAGAAAGTCATTCAGTCGGACGGATATACGCCTATACAGGCTAAATTATTATACTGCATCCTTGTTAGACACGCAGGTTCTTTTTCTGACTTTCTCAGAGAACACAATGGAAGATCACCGCATCGTATTTTACTTCACAGCTGTATTCCCTTTCTACGTTTACAGTTCTCTTGACTGTTTAACAGATATACTTATTTCTTGACCCTTTCAATCGGTAGTTACTATATGGGCCACCTGCTTTGACATTAAAAACTCTGCCTTTTGCACAGTCTATTGCTGGGATTCGTGTGATTGTCACAGGCTGGTACTATTACTTTCTTAAATTTGGCCGCTACGAGGCGTCTGGTGTGCCGTGAATTTTTGTATGAAACTGTACACTCGACGTAATAGATATAAAAAGACAATGTGTTAAATTATTAAATCTTACTGCTTGTTTGGATCTGTTCGTTTTATATTTTTGTAAGAGAGTATACCTCACCCGTTTGCTTTTACTGACATGCATACAATTCTTAACCTTTATGTTACATAAACTTATAACAAGTCCTTCCAATATCAAGGACCTTCAGTGGCCGGCCGGAATCCAGCACTGTTTGCCGACAGACGGCCCCATGTGCGGGTCTACGATTTTCTGCAACAAAACTGGCAATTTATTATGCTTTATTCAGGAAGGCTTTTTATAGACACGTGCCGCTAGTTCATTGTAGGGAGGACCATATCCTTGCAAACAAAGCTTGAAGGGTGGCAAAACAGCTCTCTCCTAAGGAACTGTGTTATTGAGTCCAGTCTTCTGAGTTGTAACACTTTATTACTGTTATGTTCCTGTATACCTCCCCACTTTCTCTGTTACTAATACCTACACATAAAATCTTGAAGCGGTTCGATTGTGAATCTATGACCGGTCCTTTCTGTTTGAAGCACTGTTCAACCCAGTCGTGACCACAAGCTTTTACCAACAACAATATTGGCAGCATATAGTCCCACTGTTGTCGACTTGTTTTGCGAATTCGCCTGTAGAAACTTTCAGTTTCCTCACAGCAGTGCTTCTTAGTGGTTTGAAAACTGTGAACAATGTTGATCGGATATTTCTGGTTTTATTTTCTTCTACTGCCTACAACACATATCAATTTACATCAGGGACACATTCATTGTAAGTTACATTTCATCAAGCAATGCCAGTACTGAAACTGACAGTAATAAACCGGGAGAAAGAAACTCAAAAGTGGTGTGTCAGCAATAGAGTGATAATAATTTATCTTTCGGTTTTCCTGGTGTGGTGACGTAACATGTCCGATTTCTGTGTCTTTGTGGAGAACTTAGTAACAACGGTATGTTTCCAAGCAAGACGAAGTGGAAAATTACGACAAAGCACTGTTCTCTGAAGAAAGCAGTCTTCTGGGATTTGGCACCGTGTATATGTGGTGTTCACAGACGTTTCGGAGGAACGTATCTCCTCCAACTTCAGGGTAGAAGGAAAAATATAAGAAATCCACAAGCGAAGAGACCGTGAGAACCGGTAAAAGCAGACTGGGTCTCTTCGCTTGCGGATTTCTTCTATTTTTCCTTCTACCCTGAAGGTGGAGGCGATACGTTCCTCCGAAACGTCGGTGAACACCACATATACACGGTGCCAAATCCCAGAAGACTGCTTTCTTCATAGTTACCGCCGTGAAAGCCTCAAATCTTACACTGTTCTCTGGTTTGTAAGGATTTAACCAATTTTAAATGTTTAACGCACCAAAACAAACAACAGAATTCTTTACTTCATCAGTATGAACTTCGGAACAGGCCCAGGAAGTTAGCTATATACGAAAGCACAACAGACCACTGTAGGGCCGAGAAGGCCTACCCCTCATACATAGCTATATACGTGTATAAAGCAGCTTAACTTATCGTAAAAGCAGAAGAACCACATATAATAGCAGAAACGTGAAGAATGTCTGCTTTCAAAGAGAACGTGAAAATCACTCTGGGTCCACCAAGAGCTAGCGACATTTCTGAAGTTCCTCTATCGGTTGTCACTATCAGTCGCCGAGGTAGTGGTATGTCAAGTGACACAGAAGTAATTTTGAGGGGAACAAAATTAAACAATTAGTTCTGGGAAGAACTAGCTACCTTCCTTCCTTTGATAAGACACAGACCGTATAGAAAATTACGCCTCCAACAAATTTTCGTTGCCGCGGGAACGTCTTTACCGCGTTATTACTTAACAACGACCGGGGGATACACAGACAAACCCATCCAACAATTCTTCTATTGTTGCATGTAATTTGTTGCCGCAGTAAGGTGTTTACCGAGCCGTTGTCTAGTAATGAAAGGAGGAATACACTTTACGGAGCCTCTGCTCGTACACAGACTGATGGGAGAGATTTATGAAGTACGCAGCTAAGATGGGGTCAGGTGCCATGGTATACATACAAAGTTTCATAAAGGTTGTTTCAGGCATTCAAAAGTTATTGGGGGGAGGGGCCCTTCACTGGACACACAGACAACATGGTGATCTCATAAGCCTACTTTCATATTTTCAAAACAAGAAAAGTAGGCTAAAAGAACTAATGTCAGGAAGAAATTCTCCCCTCAGTTCGAGGGGTTTACTGACATCAGCGATCACGCTCATTTCATCGCCAGCATTCGATATATCGATGGAGATATAATCGCAAGCGACGTCTCAATCTGTAAAGAACTCCCACACCGAACAACATGCGTGCAGATATGTCCTATTACTACCTTCGCGACAAGGACTTCGCTGGAAGGGCTGTGTTAGGCCCCCCATACACACACGGTTTGGCCTGCCGANATAGATCCACAATTTCTTGATCTCGGCACTAGTTGGTGAGTGGTCAGCTTCACGCCCCGGCCGCTTTAATCCCGGGAAAGAGCCCTCGGTACCCACTGTATAGGAGCTTGGGTGGACCCCAGAGTCGGTCTGGACGACATGAAGGAGAGAAAATTCTTAATCCTACCGGGACTCGAACTCCGACCACTCCGTCGTCCAGCCCGTAGCCAGTCGCTATAACGACTCCCGGCTCCAACTTTGCCTAGTAAATTATATTTTTATACTTTTCTGAGGGAAGGTTTAAGACATGTGAGATGAGACTTATGTTACAAAGATGATGATAATGCTGAAGACGGCGATAATTGTGGTGGTGATGGGGCGTGGGGAATGTGAACATTTTTCCGTCTCGGTATGGAATACGAGTATGGCGCGCCTTATGTGGAGGGTGGAGCAAGAACCGTATCCAATGTCCAAGTGTATGGGTGATGGAGATATACAGGACGGAAGATTGGCCAGCCGGAATTCAAGATAATGACAGGATTAGACACCATGATACTGTACTCTCTAATTTTCACCTAGCCTTCAGCAGTCTCGCAGTAACAACAGGCCTACAAGCAACGCCTGCTGTTGGTCATGAGATTGCTTCTCAATGGCTTGCATACTTCAAGCTTTCATCTTGCTCCATAGCAAAGTTGTGAAATGTGACGTCAAGAATATAGATTTCATATTTAACTTTTGAACTTGGGGCGAGTACAGCACGGTCGGTACACCTGGTTTGACACTCAACAGGGGAAGAGGTGCTACTCTTCCCCATAGCATCCAGTCCACGTCACAGGCACATCCAGCTTCCCCTTCTAATGGGCACTAGGGGCTCTTTGCTAGGGCAAAGCGGTAGGGCCTGAAGCAGACCACTCACTTCTATCCAGTACCGAGGTTAAGACTTTTTGTAACCATACTGTCACGTGTAGTAGTGACAATAGGCGGGTTTTGGACTGGTGAATATATTTATCAGACACTTACAGGCCGTAATACAAATAAATATAAAACTATTGCTGATTTCCACTCTGAGGAAATGGCAACGCAGTTTCCCCAATTTGCGTTGTTCCATTCAGTAACATGTGTTCAACTCAGGCTGATAACAATTGTTGGAAATTGTGGTTGCGTTGGGGTTGCCTGTTTCCTTGATGTGACTCGCCCTAATTCTTCTCAGTCTTCTCAGTCATTGCTTGGTAAGAGCTCTCAACAATGGCTGTCCCTCTGCAATGTTTTTCACTAGATGTTTCCTGGTAACAGATCTTAACAATAAAGACTTTCCAGCTTCTGTGTTCACGTCGTTACTGTCTGGCGAATATCCCGCAACTGAACCGTAGTCAAAGTCAAAATCAAAGTTACTTTATGATTGGTGGTTTACCGCCAATCAGTTCGTCTTGGCGTCCATAACCTTGAGAACCACTTTCTTCAACTGAACTCTTGTGGTAATAGTCCTTATGTAACATCCTCTCTGACGAGAGAATGGATTTGTCTCTTATGAATACGTTTGGCCTTTCGTCAAGTGTACGTATCACACATATATCATGTTATTGAAAATTCTTCCTTTTGCTCTATACACAAGTCTTCTGTCAGTACAGGCTTTGCAGAGCAGATCATGCCTACCTAACGTGTCTTATGGTACAACGGCATCTTAGTCATTTGAACAATCGTATGCTTGACCACCACTAAGTTTAAGCATCTATATTTTCTATGTATTGCTTCGCCTTATCCTATACCGCGAACATGTTCATTCTCATGATTCTGCATGACACTGACACTGAACTGTAGCACCTATTTTCTTCAAGATAACTCCTCGGCACGGACCACGTAGAAAACAGAGCCCCTCTATTGTTGTAGAGGTATGTTTACCGCGCCGATGCATAGCAAAGGTAGTGGCGCGGACCGTTTAGAAAACACCGTTCTTCTATTGTCGCGTACATGTTGAAGGCGTTACCTATCTGTTTACGGAGTCACTGCTTAGCAACGGGTCTATATGTCACAATACCTTCACTCTTACACACGCCTTAATGGCATGGTGTTTAATTAAGTACAGGGAAAACTTTGCATTTGTACTCCTGAGTTTAGTTTACTTCAGTTACTACAGACGTTCAGAAAGTGCGGTGAACTGCCTAATTTCGTATGTATGGCATGCCTTATTTCGTAGCACGACGCTCTAAATTCGCTCTATAATGGAGACATCTATGAAGAACTGTTAAAACTATCTGGGGAGCATATACATAATTTTGTGAATTTAATCTGTCGTAGTACGAAACATTAGAATGATCAAGTCAAGGAGGATGAGGTGGGCAGGGCATGTATCACGAATGGGGGAGACGATGAATGCGTATAGGATATTGGTGGGAAAGCCAGAAGTAAAGAGACCACTGGGAAGACCAAGGTGTAGGTGGCGGACAACATTTAAACGGATCTTAGAGTGATAGAATGGGATGGTATTGATTAGATTACTCTGGCTCAGTGGAGCCCAGTGGAGGGCTCTTGTGAACACGGTAATGAACCTTCGTGTTCCATAGAATGCTGGGAAATTCTTGAGTAGCTGCAGAATTGGCTCCTCCTCCAGAAGGGCTCAGCTCCATGAGTAAGTAAGTAAGTAGTACGAAACATGGTAACTTGTGTGATAAAATTGGGTAGATTTAGTTCCAAATTCTTTTTCAATTTTAAAAGCAAATTTTGGTTACTTCTGGTCTACTGTTTCCCAAGAAAACATTGGCTTATGACGTCACCAAGCAATGTGTGTGTGTGTGTGTGTGTGTGAGTTTGTCACCCATTTAATCTTTTGAGCAAATTCACAAAATGTACGAATATTATGCTATTAGGAAACAATCTACCTTGTAACTTTCAATTCCCTGTAATCTGCAGCAAGAAGATGGCAGATTTACAAACTTGTGAGGTGGGAGCGAAACTAGCGCAGCTTAGTTCTGGGTCGGGCCGCGCCATAGCTCAAGCATTAGTCGCTGGCTTCCCACCGCGGCGGCCCGGGTTCGATCGCGGGTATGGTCAAGTGGGACTTGTGGTGGACAAAGTGGCGCTGGGGCAGGTTTTCTCCAAGTACTTCGGTTTCCCCTGCCAATCTTCATTCCACCAATTGCTCCACAATCATCCTCACCTATCATCTGGGGCTGGTACAATAGGCCAGAAGTGGCCGCAGTACAAGGGACTTAGTCCCACCCAACTAGCAATAAAAGAAATAGTTCTGGGTCCGGAAATGATTATCTGGTGTCGGATTTTAGATAAAATGCTTAACCTTAATGCAAAGTGCAGAAGCGTGACAATGGGACAACAGTTTCTTCTACAGCGTGTACACCTGATGCTGGCTGGTTGGGCCGAAACATGTAGTATTAGGATAATAAGAAGGGACGAATGCTTTCGACGTGTGAATTTTAATACATCAACGAAGTTGCAAAGGGACGGTGAGAAGTGCCAGTGTTAATTTCGTAACTTCCTTTCAGTTCTCTGTCATTACTTTCCCAAACACGTGATTGTGGCGTCGGACATGACTTATAACATTAAACACATCTGTGAGACACCGTCCTCGAGAAACTATTAGTCGCTCAGCTACTACAAAAGTCCCTCAGCTTTCACGCGTTTGAGAAGCTTATTGCCGTGCTCAAAGGAGCCAAACTGTGGTCCGCATCCTGATCTAGATGTATCCAGTGCACACCCAACAGTCCTAAGGTACATTGCTATATTATCCTCACAGATCTTGCAAGTGCTCTCCTCCCTTCTGACTTTCCTACTAAAATTTTGTATGCACTTCTGATTTCTTGTATGTAAGCTGAATACAAAATTCATCCTGCTAGATTATCCTATTATTTGTTGAAATATCGGATCAGATTTCAAAAACCGTAGTGATGATACTAATGATCGTAAACACAGCAATAAGACAGTGAACTTCTACCTTGCAGATGGAGGCAGCACATTCCTCCGAAACGTCGGTAAACTACACTACACGGCGTAACATCCCAAAAGGCAGTAGCTTTCATACAGAAAATATTTCCAGCAAAGTTTTTTCGTAAAAGAACCTTCGTCAAAAAGTCCTATCTCCGTTCACCTCTAATTGGCCATAGAGCATCATAATGGGCACTGCCTAACCTAGTGCACCACCAGACAACTGACGTACTTTTTTTTCAATCACAGCTTGACCAGCTGCAACAGCTGGTAGGTGAGTGAATGCCCCTCAGATATATAATGAAGACTGACAAACTCCCTTTATAAATTTCGCTAATAGCTATTATTTCTATACCACCACAATACACCCTCCCTTTTGTTATGTGCAGTTTGTAATCTCTTGTACTAAAAGAGAACCGCACATTTTCCTGAATGATCCCAAATGTAACAACGGGCGGGACCAGCTACGGTTGCCACAGTAAATCACGACTTCACAGAATATGCACACTGTCGATAATGCAAATATGTTTCCAGCAAAGTTCGAAACTGCAATGTCGACTACAGAACTGCCGTCTGGTGGTCCCATCCAGAACTACTAACAACAATCCCAGAACACGTTCAGAATGAGAAGTCTTGGGTTTCCGTACTGTGTATGGCTCAGTTCCAGCACCCGAGAGCTTAAATACTTGTGTAAGAATTACATTACTGTTTATAAAGGTCAGAATACGTCAGCGCCTTCAGTTCCCTCTTATCGTTCTTCTGCAATCTATATTCTCGAAAGTATTTTCAAGAAGTCAAGTGAGCGTGGCAGCAACATAGTATGAAGTAATTCATTCAAAGAAAATTAACTGTTAAAAATTGCGGCCATTGTTTAAGTTTGTGATATTTCGGTTTCTCATGGTGATAAATATTGTATTAAGATTGCTGTCATCTCGGATATGACGCCATGTAGCTCGGTACAGAAGTACTAACATATCGGAGGAAACTACTGCTTCGCTTTTGCTCTTAGTATATTCGTAACGCTATTTCCTGACAAAATTTATGGTTTATTTAACGGCGCTGGTGGCAGCTCAGACTATTTTTTTTATTGCTAGTGGGGTGGGACTAAGTCCCTTGTACTGCGGCCACTTCTGGCCTATTGTCCCAGCCCCAGATGATAGGTGAGGGTTATTGTGGAGCTATTGGTGGAATGAAGATTGGCATGGGAAACCGAAGTACTCGGAGAAAACCTGCCTCAGCACCACTTTGTCCACTACAAATCCCACGTGACCAGACCCGGGATCGAACCCGGGCTGCAGCGGTGGGAAGCCAGCGACTAACCGCTTGAGCTATGGCGCGGCCCCAGCTCAGACTATGTAGCGTCGAATTGTGGTATGAGTGAAAAGTGATTTGGAAATGACGTGGATGAAAGCGGTAGTGACCTACTTTGAAGTTATATCCTGGTACCTTCCTGGATGGACCGTGGAAAACCATGAAAAATCTCAGACAGGATAGTTAGTCTCCGGGCTGAGAATCGAACCGTGAACCCCCAGAATATGTAGGAATGCTAACCACTCATCGCCAATTACGGTTGTTCGTAGCAGCGGTAACATCAGTAGGAGTACATCAGAAGTACTACTAGATATCCTACCACTACAACAAAGGCCCACGTTCGAGAGGCAATTGTACATCGTAAGGTAAAGCGAAATGCTGCCCCGGAGAATTCAGAAACCGGTCACCGTAGACCGGCTTCAGGGTCCCAATTAATTTTCCCTCACTAATTCCCAGTAAATTTGAACATGTAAATGGGGACCATAGATACTAGTTTCAATGCTTTATAACTCTGAGACGTGACTTTTTTTTATAAAAAGAAAATCCTGTAAGGTATAAAATACAAGTTAGTTGTATGGCCCAACCTGAGCGTCACTTTAATATGTAAGCAATTTACAGACTCATTAATCATGTAATTACAAGGAATTCTACAAAGTTGTGTTAAAAGTTATTTGACAGACAGTGGAATAAACCCATCAAACTGTCATAAATACCAACTGGAAAGAGGATTTCAGTGTTTTAGCTACAGAAGAGCAAGCCCCTGGTGTCGAATGACCCCGTAACTACAGTAGTAACTATATCTATTACTTGCTTAAACATTAAAACCTCTGCATCTTGCAGTGTTATTTATATGTTTTGTATTATTCTCAGAACAAACAGCAATTATTTCCCTAAACATTAACCGGCTGGGCTTTGTAATGGACACGCGGTTTGTTTTATGTGATGTAAGAACTGAATTTTTAAATATCATTTAGATGCTTTTCATGTTTAAGGGGGCTACGGAAATACATTGTATCTAAGTATTATCATTATAACTTCAAAGGAATATGACTAGATTTACAAGCTTTCATTCGCTATTTGTATGCTTCATCTGCAAAGCGCTCTCTGTCATGCATTTCTGTACGGCGTGTGCTTCATATCTCAGATCCGGTTGCTACTCTAAGCACGTTCCCTACTCCTCTTGTCCTACGATTTTTCCGACTTGGAACTCAAGCTGAGGACAAAAGCAGAAGTGACGGGGATGAGTCGTTTTGTAACGCGCCCTTTCACATTCAAAATGGGGAAGATCCTCGGGCACAGTGATGTGCCTGTCACGAATATCACTGCAGCAACCAAGTACACTGGTAAACAGTTCCTGGAATGCAACCCGTCTCACGTTCCTCCATTCTTACTCAGAAAGATTGTGTGATGCGCCTGTTGTCGCTGTAACCCTAGACCAAATGGTGAAATGCACAAACAAATTACATCAGCGATCACCATAACTATTATATTTCTAACACCCAATCATACTTGGCAAAAATAACCTATCTATCTATCTATCTATCTATCTATCTATCTATCTATGCATCTATGGTTCTGCAGCCCTTTTGTCGGACCTTAGCCGCTTTTCAGTTTCTTGATCTTTCACACAGTCGGTAGGACTCCTAGGATGGGGATCAGCCCCTGCACGCACAGGACAGCACAAACACAGAATAAACGCACACAGACAGTGGGAATCGCACACACGATCCAAGTGTTTGAGCGGAAGACGTTCATGTCTTCGACCGCGCTGCCGCTGTGATCGGCGAAGATAACCTAGAGACGGGAAAAATAATGCGTAATATATATACAGAGCCGAGCACAGTGGCCACGCGGTCTAGGACATGAATTGTCTTCGCTCGCTTGAGCGCTGAGGTCGTGGGTTCGAATCACACTCAAGGCACGGATGTCTGTGTGTGCCTTTATTCTGTGTAGGTAGCGGTCTTGCGACGGACTGGTTACTGGACTCTTTCCCAGGGACCCAACTGAGTAGGTGTCTTAACCCCTTCTTCATTTGAAGACGGAAACAGGTCCAGTTTCCGAAACGTCGTTGTTTCTATTTTCTACAACACCAGACGACGGTAAAAGTCTAAAAACTCAGTAATTCTGTAGGTTATACACCATCGTCAGAACCCTTTGGAAGACAAGAAATGGTTCATATTTTTATATTAAAACTTGCTTTAATTTGCAATTCAACATTTTGATGTTGAGAGAATGGGTGAATATCATCACGTGCTTAGGGTTGGGAAACCCTGCAAAACACTTCAGTTCCGGATACCGCTTTTGTCAAGATTAAACTAGATAACTATTGCACGAAACTCTTTAAGACTTAACAAGGAAAGAGAAATGTATCACTTTATTAAAACGCACCAATCTTTTTGGCGGCTTAGAAGGCTCTTCACACTGAACAAATTTGTAATTTTAAAACAAATATAAGTCGAATAAATTCAGAAAACCGATATAGGAGTCGTATCCAGATTGTTCAATAAACACAACAAATAATTCAAACAGAGATAACGAATTTAATAGCAACAGCTGCAGACGTCACTCGCTAGAGTTCAGTTCGGTACTGGTTTGAAATAACGTACAGGGCAATTTGAGCAACTGTAAGGTCAGAGTATCAAAACTGATTCCGGTCTCAGCAATAAAGAACTTTCAGTTCCCCTATTCGCATTTTCAATTCATTCTTTCTTTAGTTTCGGGGAACAAACTGAAAATATAAATAAACCTACGTAAGATTTGAGATTTTCACGGCGGTTACTATGAAGTATGCTCTCTTCTATGATGTGGCGCGGTGTAGATCTTGTGTGAGCAGAATTTCGGAGGAACGTCCGTTCACACAAGATCTACACGGGGTCGCATCCCAAAAGACGGCATTCTTCTAAATAAATCTAAGTGTTGCAACTACTAACTCTCGGGGGTAACAAAAAAAAAACGAACACTGTGGCTTTAGACCGCGAGCGAACTATACCGACCGAGCGACCGCCTCTTGTCGGCGAAGTCAGTGCCAACTTTAGCGGATAGAGGGTGTCGCGTGGTAATCGCAACGAATCCCCACTGCCGTTAATTTCTTTTCTAGACTGGAGCCGCCATTTTTCCATTCAAGTAGATTCTCAATTATCCTCAGGAGACTGAGTGGACCCCGTTCCAAACCCACTACTTCTCAGAAAATCTGGTAGCCAGGAACGCTAACCACTAGACCACAGAGGCGGTCCTCGGACAGATGTCAAATTAATCGAGCGGAATACTAAGAACTATAAAGAGAATAATTATAACGTTACTGTGCATCTTTGTAAAGTGAGGATCAAGAATGTTAATGATACAGTGTACCTGCAACTGTTCGAAGCATTAATAATTTCTGCTAATAAAAAGAAGAAACCAATTGAAAACCAGAGAGCTTCTGTTAGGAAGGGGGTAACGAGTCTGGATATGGGGTTGACGATTGGATTTTGGTTCCTGGCAGCGATATGCTCGTGACGCCATCACGTCCAGACCTTCTCCTGGGGCCTACTTAGTGAACACCGGCGGGTTACTGGGCCGGAAGGTAAAGTTAACCATTCACTTCCATCTGGTCCCTAGGGATGTGTAGCACTGTACCGCCATTCCCGTATACGTGTTCAGATTGTAGTATTTCATCACTCCTGAAAGAGGAAGGGCAGGATCATTCTGAAAGGAAAGCATAAATCCACCAAACTACACGGAATCACGTCGCTGAAGATAGTAATTCAACGGTTTTCTATTTTTCTGTCTTGCTATTAAATATATGCCTACAAATTTCAGAGCACAGAAACTTTTTCCGGTTCTTATTCCTCCAAGTTTATTCAATTTTGGCACGATAATACGAAAAAAATACTTTTGTAATATTTGAGGTTTTCATGACGGTGACTATGAAGAATGCCTTCTTCTGGGTTGTGGCGCCGTGTAGATCATGTTTGAATATACGTTTCGGAGGAACGTATCGCCTCCACCTTCAGGGTAGAAACATCCGTGAGAGTGGAACCAGCGTGAGCAGGTGGCTGCAGACTGAGCCACCAGTTTTTGCCTCAGCAAGTCATGAAAGCCTCTCATCTGCTCCCTCAAGAAACCTCCGGAATATGCCGCCAGATCTACAGAGCTACGGAGGTCAATGCACGCTCGGCAGCTTAGCCCGAAGGCTAAGACTGCAGCCACCTACTCACGCTGGTTCCTCGCTCACGAATTTTTCTACCCTGAAGGTGGAGGCGATATGTTCCTCCGAAACGTCTGTTCAAACAAGATCTAGACGGCGCCACATGACAGAAGACGGCATATCGTCATGAGCAGTAATGGACCAACACATGACACAATACTTATGTGTACGCTGTAATGTAAGCCTATTCTGTGACTTCAAATAATAATATAATTATTACAGAATGCAAGCAAAATGCATACGGATATCTATCATTTCGCAAGATGGAATCCGACAAAGCAACGGCGACAGAGAACAATATTGGCGTCCACTTACTCAATACAAGCAAAAAGGCTTGGTTCAATAAGCACAGGCTTACAACTCCGTAGTTAAACAAGGATAAAACAGAGCTAATTCATTACGTATATCAGGAACTAATGAACACGAATGTAACAAAAGAATAAAAGGAGATCTTGTAGTTCCGTAGGCGTTAGTCAGACGTTTTTACTGTTAGAAGGCACGTCAGGCGAGTGACCAAATCATTCAATTAGCATTAAAATATGGCATAATTCACTTTAATGTATATTCCAACGGAGGAATGCGATTCAATGCCAATAATCTTAACCGCGTGACAACTCTTCATATTACGAACTCTACCATTCACGGTCCATGGCGTCAACACAAAAAAAAAGTGAGAGAACGCCACTTGCAATAAATAATAGCAAATAAAAGACGTCCACCATGTGGTTTAGTGGAAGTGCCGAATATCCATACTGGAATTTTGCAGGAATATTTGACTGGAGTATACCGTTTAGTAGCACATCGTTCTGTGTTCCTTCTGAAGTGGAGAGCAACACCCATGAAGCAACATAATTTAATTTTATTAAAATACTCAGAATAGTAAATTCAAAGTAAATATTTCATTTTCAGATCCATCCACACACTTCCAAACATGGTACAAAGACACAGCAGTAATTCATACATAAAAAAGCAAACTTACAGGCTTACATTAAGTAATAAATTCCACAAAAGCATAGTACATCCATTGTTATATAGGCATAATGAGTACGTTATGTAACTCACTCCTTATACTCAAGACCATCTTGTGAAGCTTTTGCGCCAAAATAATCCAGTCCAAACATCCCTCTACTGGTTTTATTATCCATTTTAATATTATCCTCTCGTTTGCGCTTGGGTTTTGCGTGAAATCTCTTTCTTTCTCGTTTTTCGACCAAAATTTTGTACAACTTTCTCATCTATCATGCATGCTACGTGTCCCGCTAATCTATTCCTCTTTAAGTTGATCTTCCTAATATTTTACGAAAACTACGTAAAAATTACAGGGAGCACGCGGTAGCACCCCATTCTACACCTATATTTATGCAACTAAGATACTGTGTTTCTGTGTGCCTGTAATTTGTTTAACGACACTACCAGTATCGCAGACTACAGCACCACGACTAGTACGCCGAGCAGAGAATAGAGAGTCCGAAAGCCAATGGAACAAGCAGAGTGGCCTACTTTGAGGGAATCTGCCTGGCGGGACTGAGGAAAACTACGATAAATCTCGCCGATAACTGGTGACGCCTCGGCCGAAATTCGAACCAAGAACCTCCAGAATACAAGTCAAAAGTATTATCGTTTCAGCCAAGCTGACCAGTAAGATATTCTGTAATCATAATTTTCCTAAGGAATATGAATGTACAATTATAAAAGAATTTCATGCTTATTTACAAATTAAAATTAGTTCACGTGAGAACGTCTTGCAATGATGTTTCAATTCAGAGAATTCGGTATTACAGTTACATATTTATAATATATGTAATAAAAAAGGGGTCGAAGACCAAAATTACTGAAACCGTGAATATTTTCTCATTTACCATAACATGAGGTATACTGACAGGCTATATATTTTTCCTAGTTGTTTCCACTGTGCTCAGATATTAATGGTAAAGTGACATATAACTCTCAGAAAGAGAGACACTGAATTAAACTTAACAATGACTGCAACAGGCGTACGTCATCATTATCGACATCGTTGTCGTCATGCTCAGCCTTGCACACCGTAGGATGAGTGTAGCCTATTAAAGATCTCGTGCCGGTATTTGTACAGTTTAGCCGTGATCTTTCGTCTTTTGGTTTTGTGACGGAGAGTTATGAATGGGAGCACTCCAAGGGCTCGATTCGTCCACTTGGATCAGTAATTTTCTAAGAACTCCATAACTGGACGTGTACTTAACTACTTCGTAATGTCTTCTTTCCTAAGCCAAAGGAGTGCCCCGCTTTAAGCAACAAGTCGATTTTTATATCTATAGCCTACAGATCTGAAGATACGGCCTTGGAAGCGTGAAATAACAGTTACTTCTTTCATACCTGAGGAAAATGTAGCTATCTACTGATGTTACTCAACACTGATATTGAGGATAAATGAGAAATAGGAAGGAATGGCAGGGTAGAAGACTAAGCAGTACAGGGAAACAAGCATATTCTTAAAGAGAATGCAGTGTATGTTTATGTTTATAACCTGTCTCCAATTTAAAATTAGCATTACTAACTGCAATTGTTCACTTATTATTGCCAGTCAGACCGAAAGATAAAGAAAACTGTCGCACAACCGCCATGTTGTTATTTTGCGTTCTATAAAAAACGGCAACAAATGCTGTATATATTTCCAAGAGCTTGGGCCGTTTCCACCTCAGAAGTTGGTGCATCCGGCATATAGTTGTTTAGTCTCCAACCGCATAACATTTATATCAAGTTTCGTGGAAATTAGTAAACTTTTAAAACCTGATATTGGGGACACACAGACACCCATATATTATATTAGTACATTTGGTCGTCGACTTACGACCTATGCGACTTACGACCACAAAAAAAAAATGAAAAATAAAAGATGATTAAAATGCAAAATTTTTTAAAAATAAATTATAAAGACGATAAAAAGATTAGAAAGCTTAAAAAATACTGTTAATAAATATATGGCCGACATACGACCAGATCGACTTATGACCTGTCAGTCAGAACGAAAGTCGGTCGTAAGTCGACGACAAAGTGTACATACATATATATACATATATTAGTATATTATATACATACAAATATTAGAATATAGAGTATGGTGATCTCATAGGCTTAACATGTTCCCTCATAAGGAAAAATGGGAGAAACATTGAAAATATCCCCCCGTTAATCACAAACTGTATGAAATTACAGCTGATTCTAAAGCAATAGAAGCTCACTGATGACCTCAATTTTATTGTACCCACACAGCTATCAGCATATCTGCAGTACAGATAATGTGGTTTCTCATCTGTACTAAGTTCGTGGCAGTTAGACACAAGACCTTTCTTCATTATACTCTGACATCAGGAGAATGTGCACCTCTCTTTATGGATCAGCTGCATCCCTGGATTAACAGGCAGAAACGTGGCGATGACTACGGTGATCTGCAGTCCGTGCCGAGGCTAAGAATGGTGGAGCTATACCTCAATTCCCCATACGTCTTCATGGCGTGATGCTTAACTAATTAACCAAAGGGACAAATTTACTTTTAGCACTCCTTATGGCCTTAAGCAAATTGATTTCCCACCTGTCAGTTATGTACTACGAATATGTATTTTTCCTCACCCCCCATTTCATGCTGTTCTGAATGGGGTTTATATCAATCTATTTACTTAAAATGAAGTTCCATAAACCTTACTACATCTCCTCGAATCCTTTTCAATTCCAGCCATCAGATAGTTCCCACAACTTAACGTGCGTTTATATTAGGACCTGCTGAAAATTGCATGTGAATTTTGTGCCTCCACCGCACCCAGTGTAATTTATGTGCAATTGTGATTATCACTGTTTCCTTCCCGCACACTATTTTGGGAGGGCGTGCTACATTAATTCTCTTTCCAGAGCCTAAAGCATCTGCAGAAAAAAAAACAGACCCTCTAAAGCACTATATGCACCACCAGCTTTAACATTAAAAATTCATGCATTTTTCCCACAGACTGTATAAGGGCTTCATATGATCTCATAATAAAGAGGGTTTATTTCCCTAAAGTGCATAAAGCGATTGGTGTTTGTTACGAAGCGGCAGTATTTTCTCTCAGGAAGGAACTGAACTTCTAGTATTAATTAGATGAACTTCAGGCTTCAAAGAAAATGCAGTGGATTATTCTTATCAGCAACCAGTTAAGTTCATCCCATGCCTTCACAACCTTGTGCTTCTGCAAGACCCAACTTAATATCATCCTCCCATTCATGAGAGGGGCCTCCATGTTGTCTCTTTCCTTGCAGTCTTCATACCAAATTTCTGGACTTAACTTATTCCACTTTCTAAAGCCCTGCCCACCTGAAGAAATCTCCATATACTCGAGCGCAGTGTTTCATGAAGGCTACAATACTCACTTCTTAATTTGTGCCATTCTCTTATCACTTACTCTTCTCTTCCTTAATATACTCACCATTATGTTCTCAGACACCTCCATCTATGTTCTGACAGGGTGGGAGGACAAGTATGAAATTCACACGAAGTAACATAACAAACAATAATTTCATCATAACTCTTCTTATAGAGCTATTATTGTGAACAAAGTGGCCTATGAAGCAAGAAGTTCGACTGATGCTTAAAAATTAAATTCGCACTTCACAAAAAATACAGTCCATCTCCATTGCAAATACCAACTGGTTAATACTGTGGCCTTTAATAAGCAGACCAGCAATAATGGGACGGAGTTTTCTGTGCCGTCCGTGCCGAGATGTTATAAGTTGGACAGTTAGTGAAAGTCAGTTGAGTTGAGTTGAGTTACATGGTTGGTGAGTGGCAGTCAGAGAATTTCTGAGGTTCAGTAGTTGTTAGCTGGTGCTGTGAGAAACTGGTAGCTAAGGCTGGAGATAGTTCGGGAACCCACAGGAAGGGGAACGTACGCCGTTGGAAGCCGCTACCGAGCAATGGTTAGTGAAGACGTAACTGTGGGCACTACTGTGTGTCTGTGTATGTGGGTGTAATAGTGAACTGTAAAGTGTAGTTACGCGCTGTATCAAAGAGTCCAATAAATCCGATTATCAATCCAAACCCCGTCTATAGTCACTCAATCACGTGACGATATATTCCGTGGGAAAATGCAGCGTTTCTGAATGTTAAAGCAGGTGATACATATAGCTATCACTGAGATATAAACTGTTAAATGGCTGGAATCATGACAGAAAGTACTGCATATAAAACTCAGAAAACTTTATTCCAACATTTACGCTTGGCGCGTTACACAATAAATCAAAAATGTACCGACCGAATGTCCTGGAAACATTATGACATGCAGATAGTGTAGTCACATCCTCTGATCCCCTTAAACGTATATATTTCTCTACACCAACAATAAGTTCGTTGTCAATGATTCGGAAACTCTGTGGCAAGAGACCAGTCAATAGCAACGACCGGCCCGGGTAACTGAACTGTGGCCGGAGAAGGGGCCTTCTGCTACCGGCATTACAATCAATTTCATTACGGGCAACCTTCCTTACACACTACACGGTATATAACTGTTTTCACGCCAGTTCAACATGAAACCACTTGTTCACACAAACACCCTATTCACTGAATGTTTCGGTCGAGTGGTCAACTACTCCTGATTCATATGCAGATGCTCTTGGGTTCAAATCTAGGCGCAGACACCGATAATACTTACTGGAGAGGTTTCGTGGTCTTCTTAGTCCCTTTGGGCAAACGCAGGGGCAGTACTACATATTAGGCACGACCACTCCCATCCATAACCCTTCCAATTTATTAGCCACTAATCATTCGACGGCCGATCACAGTGGCCACGCGGTCTAAGACACGAAATGTCTTCGCTCGCTCGAACATTTGGATCGTGGGTTCGAGTCGCACTCAAGGCATGGATGTATGTCTGCATTTATTCTGTGTTTGTAAGAGCTAGCGACCTTGAGACGGGTTGATCCCCCGTCCACGGACTCCTACCAAATGTCTAAGATTAACAAACTGAAGTGAAACGAGGGTCTCACGGATGCCCTATGCTCCAAGTGGCAGCAACAGAAGAAGAAGAAGAATCACTCGATGCTATACGTATAGTCTGGGTTACTGAAAGCGGGCACAAATAAGCCCTTGTGAGGTTTGAGGCTCTCATACCAGTGACTTCAAAGAATGCCACCTTGTTGAATCTGATACGAACTTACATGCATTCCTCCGAAATTCTGTCAACACGGCGTCATATATCAAATAGCACTATTCTTCAAGTAAGAGCCTCCCTGTAACCCTCACAGATTTAGTGGCACATTGCTCTAATTTCATAATCTTCAACACCTTTACGCTCTTACATCCAGGACAGTGAAAGCTTAACTAATGGAATTATAACTGTAACCGTTGGCATCATTATCATCATCACAATCATCATGAACTATGTAGGATTAGGATCAACCGCCTGCTCCTATAACCTCTATGGGCTGCTGGTCTTTCAGTCTGTTCCTACGGTGCTCAGGATCTCTTAGCCGTAAAAAGGTAAAGTTGTTCCTGTGGTTAACTAATTAAGCACTACGTCATGAAGGCGTTTGGGGGAATGGATGTGTAGATCCACATTTTCTTGACCTCGGCACTTGTGAGTGGTCAGCTTCACGTTCCTGCCGCTTTACCTCCGGGGAAAGAGCTCCTGGTACCCATGGGTGGACCCCAGAGCCGGTCTGGACGACGTGAAAAAGTGAAAATTCTTGAACCTACCAGGACTCGAACTCCGACCTCTCGGTCGTCCAGCCAGTAGCCAGTCGCTATACAGACTGCACTAGTCCGGCTCCTTCTCTTCGCCATAACAGACTGTATTACGGTGTCTGTATTGCTATTCTATTTGTCTGTACTCTGTGGACAGTTCCAGTGCTAATGTTGGAAACATTTACTTTGATCTGATATCCATATCTCACTGATGATCTGGTCTTGTAGTATCCCTGTAGAGATCGTAGAGCAATGATCTTTTTTGCTCCCATTCGTTGGACCCTATACAGAACTTTCCACCATATTTCAAATTTGCCTGTGCTGTAACAGCGGGGCAAATCTGCCCAGTGTCGTGACACCCTATTCCGTGATGACACACTAAATTCGTCACGAAAGGTCTGTGTTCCACACAGAGTTCTAACGTTGAACTGTTAAAACTGACGGCAGAACACACACTTAATTTGTGGCGTACCACGAAACTGGGAAGGTTTGTCCAATTACATTCTTAGTCCTTTTTCCTCATAACATTTGTCTGTCCAAATTTGTCTCAGTACTTCCATTTATTTTTGCTACACTGTAATTGTATTTCCAAATTTCTTCTATGGTTTGCGATATGGCATCCTAATTGTTACACTATAAATGCTGTTTGCGCACATATGCATGCCTATGAAACCTGTTTCTCACTGTGAGAGAAGAGCAGACTCTGAGGACATGCAAGAACAAAGCTCTGAGAGAATAAGCCTCTTTCCACCTTAAACAGCTGAATAAGATAATCTATAACATTGTTTAGAATGGATATCTAACCAACTTGAATTTTCTATTAATTCCTTGGTTTATTTAAACAAAACTCGTCAGACACATCATACAGTATTCAAATGGAGAACGACTGGGAATGGCGTTATAATGGTATGGATGGAAGTGGTTGTGGCCTACTTCGAGATGCTATCCCAGCACTTGTGTGACAGGCCGGTGTGCATTTCTCACTAAACATCATTAGCCTGGTTAAATGAAGAGTGATCCGACTTGTGGGGCAATAACGATAGGAAAAAAAATAATCCGTGGCCTGTAGTCCACAACCAACCGAGCGACCGCCTCTTGTCAGCGAAGTTAGTGCCAACTTTTGCGGATAGGGGGTGTCGCGTGGTCAGCGTAACGGATCCCCACGGCCGTTATTCTCGGTTTTGTAGACCGGAGTCGCTATTTCCTTGAAATAGCTTCTCAATTATCCTCACGAGGGACCCGGGACCTCAGGATCTGTAGCCAGGAACTCTGACCACTAGACCACATAGGCGGTCATAACGATAGGACTTATGTAGGGAATCTTCTAGACCCAAGCGCAAATGTCAGAATAATACTGAAACTTTTCCTAAATAAACAGATTGTGAGACTGTGTACTTTGAATAAAGAGATTCATGATGTTTTAAACTGGAAGCATTTAGTGATGATGATGATGGTCGTCATCATCATCTTTCGGGTTCCAGGACAACAGATTTTGTAGAAGGGCTGAAGACTTGAATGCCTGTAACATGGAGTGTGTGACAAACTGAGATGTATAATTCATTTTAACTTTATAAGGAAATTACTGGGAATATAGAAAGCTCGTAAGGTACACATTACATCACAGAAATCAGTTCTGGAGCATACAGATTTCAGAACAAAAGCTTACGTGCAATTTAATGGGAAATGTTACCGTCAACCACAACATACTTCAACCCTTTAAAGTTCCTTCACAATCAAGAACTCTGAATTTTGAACATAGACGGTGTTTGTGGGGTTCTATGACAATCAAAATACACATTAATTAATTTACTCGACTTGTCTTCGTAATGGAGACACAGTGTGCTTCCTTTGAGAGCGGAAATTTTTTAAATATTATCTAGATGAATTTCGTGCTTTAAATGTTCAATGGATAATGAAGTCGATGTAGGTGGTGGCCTATTTCAAGGAACTTGTCTATTAAACAAATTGTAGAAAAAATAAAATTTTTCGCAATCACGTGGGAAACTGGGAATGGTTTCATGGAAATGTCAAAATTTTTATGGGGCGATTTCGAGATCAGTAAATACTGACACACATAATACTGAAAAATAAACAGCTGGATGGACACACGAAGCACTGCATACACTACGCCGGGCAAAGCCCGAGTACCTGGACAACAAGAATATTCAAGAAAACGCATCCATTTCTTTAGCTGTTAGATTTCGGCAATAAATTTAGACGAGTGGTGATACGTTTATTTAACAACGCTTTTCAAGTTCACTGCAATATAAAAGGAAAGAATGTGGAACAGATCGCAGCCTACTTTACAGTACTATTCCAGCATTTGCCTGGAGAGAGTGAGAAAACGAACAAAAACTTTAACAGGACTGGCGGGACAAAAAGTGCTAACCACTCGACCACGGCGCGTTAAAGAAAGAAAAAAGTTGATAAACAAAATCACAGTGCGCTATATTATTGTTAATGTCTATTTACATATAAATCCTTAAGTGCAATATTTTTGGCTAAGACTATGTTTAATTTCGGTATAACGACATATTCCATGCAGCCTCTAGCACACTGTCTCCTCTCAAGTTTTATCACTCGCAAATTACTTAAATGTTATGAGTTTAATAATAAGCAAATTGTATAGTTATTATAGTTTTTTGATTATGGAGAATATGCGCTCTTCTGTTCACTAGCGCAGTTTTATCACTTAATACTATCTCATTCGTCATAAGAAATACATGTCCTCGTTTTCCAAGGCGCTGTTTTTCAGCTGACCAAAAACTAAGCGAGATAGTGTCACGTGGAATTTAATCGACATAGTAGTGATACGTGTATGTGATTTCGAACAAAGGAGCGGACCTCTAAAGATAAGGAATGATTGCTATACTTATTAATTCCGTTCGTTCACACGTCAGCTGTTGCAATGACATTTCACCTTTATCGTGTAAATCGTTCATTCCATCTCAATTGCAGAAACTGCAACTGAAATGCCTATTCTTGTCTTGTTTCTGCTGAAGCTTTATATTTACTATTTTATCTCTAAATGTCGGAGAATGATAAAAATCAATATAACTTTAATTTCTACACCTGGTTCATGCTCAAGCGGGTCCGATAGTGGCCTACGAAATTTTTCAAAGGTTTAACTTGCAGACACTTCCCACAGATTTAAGGTGCACAAAATCAGAGAAACACAAATCTTAGAGAAATTAGAATTCTGAGTTCCTTCATGTGATGTGCTTACATTTAACAACCTCTTGCTGATATCCTTAAATCGCAGAAATCATACAGCAATCCGTGCTCTGCCACAATCCTAACTTAACACTTTCAAGCAAATTGCACGTACCAACTATGGTAACATTTATAAGCGCTGCGTTTTGTCCACAGAATGTCTCTGTAGGCTTCGTATGATTCTCAAAGGCTTAACCAGTCCGCAGTTTCAGGCATGGAAGTATACATTATTCGCGACCCGCGGTTCAAAGTGCTTCGGAAATATATATAATATAATTATTTATTTTCATGTCTTAAGAATACTTCATAATTACTATCCTGGAAAAGGTACAGAGATCGCTCCATAATATATAAACCAACCTAAATATCGCTTAATTCCGAAAGTTTCGCATTTTACTTACAAATTATTCATGTTTTGTGATCATGTTTTTTTTATCAGTTGAACAGTTTCGCTAAATGTGCCATGCGAATTCACAATTAACTATTTTTACACCATTTTCCAGTTTGTGACTTATAAGCGAAACTTCAAGGAGCATTATTTTCGGAAATTTACATTTTAGTCTATTTAACCCTTTAAAGCACGATGGTTACAATTTTGAACAACCTGACCGAATAATGGCTTCACTATTTATGAGTTTCGTATGATTTTCAGAATAAAGAACGATTATTTTTAAGCATCATTAATGTTCTTTGTAATGTAGAAACACTGTGTTTTCCTTGTGATAAGAAGTGAATTTTAAATATTATGTAGTTCAACCTCATCCTTCAGATAAGTAACATTAGATCACCTGCACATTCCACACGTCCACCTGCGCACATCTCTGTTCTGCAGAACTCCATCAGATTGTGAGGGAAAAACACTGGTATGGCAGAACATTTTTATTTTGTGGTGCACAGTTAGGGCTAATTCATGTGGGTTCAAATTCAGCAAGTCTGTGTTTCGCTATGAGGAATGCTTCATGCATGACCCCTCGAACCCACACCGGTTTCTAGTCATTTTCTGTAGTGGTTGCCAACTTGTTCCCCACATATAAAAATGACTTAAGATAATATTAATCAAAGGAGTGATCTCCATTCGACGCATTTATCGATAAATTAATTCAACATAATTTTCATTGGATTACTGTTCTACTGAAAACAACTCAGCGTCTTTCTTATCGACCCGGCTCTCGGTGGCTGCCGGACAAAAGCTTCACGGCTACTAGAGCGTGCATAACTTCCTCTGATTTACACTACATTTCAGAGGGCTTATCTGTGTCTCGGGAAATTACTACGGGTTATACCTGATCAGTGACGCCTATTCTTAAGATTCTAAACCTCTAACGTTTGTCTGGGTTTCCTCTTTCCACAGGACTCCGTGAAAAAATGAACAGTAATAACCGTTCTGACTGGATGAAGAGACCAAAATGTAACTTCCACGCGTAGATCTTCCACTACTGTCGGCCATGGGTTCAATTCATTACTGAACCAAACCAACATTTTATGAGAAAAACTTCTACAAACGTAAAACGCTCTTCACATAAATTTCGACGGGAAACAAAATGAAGTATTATCTGCTATCATTTCAATCGGAATAGGAAAATATAGCTCTTATGAAAGATAAATTCGCAGTGTTAACTAAGGACATGGAGATAATCAATCTTAAGAAACATTTGAACCCACATTTGGCAAGTACTGTCAGACGTACCAACAGAATCAAATAGGGGGCTGGTTGAGGATTGATGCGAAAGGGAAGATGGTGAGAGTTTGGTCACCTGGCACGCTAGATATTCTAGTGATAGATGTCAGATGTCCGTAAGTACAAAGCGTCCATAAAGCTCCTCTATAATTCATTGAAACAACAGTAACTTTTATTCTTGTCTGCATGCGAAAATACGAATCGGAGAAGAGAAAAAAACACTTTCACGAGCCTGGACATATCGATAACTCTGTTCGTGATTTGCATAATAACATAACATATTGGGACTTTATGTACACTCTGTATGTGTAGAGAGCACCGGGTCTTGTCTCGTATTCGGGGAGTGCACGGTTCGATTCTCGGCTGGGACGTCGGCTATACTGACTGACATTTCTTTCGCAATTTTCCTCAATCCCACTAAGCAAATGTTAGGACAGTACCTTATTTAAGCGACGCCTGTTTCCATCCATATCCATTCCAGTTCATAGTTTACCGTACCAATTTGACGTTAAACTGTCACACTATTGACAGCGTAGTAAACAGACTACAAAACAATAGTGAGCGCACGGATTCTTACAGAAAATATGATGGGCACTTGCGCTGACATTCGTGTGTTTACTTCTACACTCCCATGATACTCATAACAAGTATTTAGAAGGGCACGATAGGTAAGAATCCTATATATGTCTCATTTTACCTGCATGCAAGTACGAAATATTGTTAACAACGCTACAGTATATTTAGTGAATGATTGCTCTTTAAATCTGCATGGAATGCATTCGAATATGGCTAGTATTGAAAAAAAGACACGGCCTGTTTTTCTTTCGATCATTACCTCTCCAGCGTGCAGAGAGTCACCGTATCTGTCGAAAAATGTTACTTTCAAACATGAAATAAAAGTTCCATGCGTGTCTTCGATAACAGCACATCCTGCGACGATAATACAATTTTCATAATGTATTCCAAAAAGTTGACCTACACCATATCCATATTTCGACACAGGAAAAGTGCAAATATTTTATTTTACCAACGCAAAAATCGCAACTGAGACCATTTATACAACGCACCAAACAAAATATTAACAGATGCATAAGAAAGAGAAGTCATTTAAACACTGCACTGAGATATGTATGCATCCAGCTGTGTACTTACATGGGGTTTGTGGTGTTCCAATGGACGTAGAAGGACTTGGTACAATCGCTGACTGTAGACAGGAGAACTGTTTCAAAGGAGATTAACAACACTAATGTGAGGCAAGATGTGATTTTTGTACACGGTAACGGAAGCACAGGCCTCATAAGTGGCCCCATTGCGTCCGCAGTTACGGTCGGAAAGCCAAAAGCCATTCTGATGATGGCGTCCTGAATAACGAATAATAAAACACCACTTAAACATTAACTCCTGTTGGGTCCAGGCCGATAACAGCTATTCTTGTAGCTGATAACATATCACACTGGCTTCACAAGGGTTACAAGCCTCCGCGGTGCCATCTTCACAAACAAAGGAACTTACGGTTTCACTGAACACTTTGGTTAACACTTTTCTTGCGTTTCTTGCAGCTGCCGCGCGAATGTTTGGAAGTAAAGATGCGCGATATCCCAGGCTGAGAGCGAATCACTATATATGTACACTAACGTTTGATTGTGAACAGCCTCCATGCACGCACGCAAGCGCCAACACTTCTGCGCCCGCCCTCTTTCCTAGACGAAACTTTTGTGGCCGTCATGTGGGGACGGCTGGTTCACCGTGGTGTCGAAGCCTCCACCGGCCCGCGGCCATAGTCTACCAATAGAGCGAGTCTCTGCCGACCTGGGTTGGTAGTTGGCTGAGAGGTTGGCAGGAGAGCCTACTCGAAGAAGAGGGAAAACTTCGGATGTTTGACGTACCGTGTGAGAACAGGAGTTGAGCACAGATGAGACTACGAGCTGTGAGAGTGGGAATTAAATGCAAGAATCTTGGTGTTATTTCCGCTAGCCTGGCCCAGTCTTCTGCTACAGCCTGTAGCAATTACATTCTCAGGTATCGGTGCAAGCAATGTCAAATGTTGGCGGATTCAATCAGTTTTTGATTATGAATACAAAATTGCAGCCTTCAAGAACAATGGAGGGTTACGAAGATGTTAAAAGTATCAGTTATTCTAATAACAAAAGTAAGAAATCGTACAAAGTGGCAACGCGTTGTATTTTCGTACAAGGCCACCAACCCGTACTGCTACACGCTCTTCTACTTCAATTCAAGGTACGAATGTGACGCCATCGGTCATTCGGAAAATAACCTACCTCTCTAGAGGTATGAGTACTTAAGATTACGGTCTTCTGGTGTGTGACGTCATGTAGTTTTGTGGTCTAGTACCAGGTATCCGGAGTGTTATGCTGCTTCCTTCTTCAGGGTGATCTTTTTAATACTACACGGCATCATAACGCCGAACACCCTAAACTTGATACCGCCACAATAACCTCAAATCTCGCAGTATATACCCCTTTATAGCACAGTGGTGACTGTGACTACCAGGTGCGTTAACATTTAAAGCTCTGCTTTTTGCCCACACAATGTATAAACGTGCATCGGATTATTCTGAGAATAAACAGAAGTTATTTCCCTAAACAGCATTAACTGATTGGTTTTTGTAACGGAGGCGCGGTGTGTATTCTGTGATACAACAACTGAACTTTTAAATATTATTTCGATATCAGACTCAAAGGTTCAATAAGCGATAACTTTTGTATGAATCAATTTACACGTCGTCTTTCACAGTCTGCCCACAGTATTAATTGATTATTTGTTGGATTTGAGGTTCTTAAGGCGGTGATCATGAAGAGTAATATCGTCATGGATATGACGCCGTGTAGTCTGATATAAGCTTATCAATGTTTTAGAGGAACGTACTAGCTCCATTTTCAGGTTTGAAGAGTAATCCAAGCAAGCAACTGGCAAGAAGAAAGCAGAGAAAAGCAAAGCAAGTTCTGCCCTTTGTTTGACATTTGCCAGTGTACTTACCAGACTACACGGCCTCACATAACATAGCCAGTACTTTTAAGTGATATTCTGTTTGCAGAACTTTCAGTTCGGTGGAAATTTAGTTTAATCTAACCCAGAGTAGCGCTTAGCTGAATTCGCCATTTAACCCTCCGAAGCATGGAGAACGTGTAAATAACACTACCGTTCCTACCTCACAGAAAATACATTGCTTCTCCATTACAAAGACCAGTCAATAAATGATCCAGGCTTATTAAGAGAATCGTACGAAACACGTGACTACACTCTGTGGGCAAAAGGCAGAATTTATACATTTTAAAGCAGGTGGTGCGTATAGTGCTTTAAGAGGATAACGAACTTGTCTGGTATTTGGGTGTCTCGATGGGCACAGATCCCACGCCTCAAGGAGTGCTGGATTTATCATTAATAGCAATGTCTATGACATGGATGTGGAATTCATATCTATAAAGAAATATACCTGCCATATAAACACAGTTTCTGGGTAAATCGACGGCTTTTAAAAGCCATTTATTTTTCTATCATGTAATCAGTTAAAACGCAACCTACGCCGTTAAATTTTAAACTCACATTTGAGTTAATTTAAAAATTAAACATTAAATTTGTATAAGTTTAATATTGCTTCTAATTATAATTTAAAGACTCAATCTCTCTTAGTGGCCTAGTTCTGTTCTTGTCTCCACATTGTGTAGGCTATCTGGAAAACACCTCCAGCTAGTGCCGAGGTCAAGATTGGTGGAGCTATACCTCAACTCCCTCGTACGTCTTCACAGCGTCTAACTATTGAAGCATAGGGACAACTTTGCCTTTTACGGTACCTGGAAATCACGCTGGAGTAACGACTTATATCTTCATAACTTATACTAAAATATGTTTTTATCCTATGTTATAGCTGTCAACATAACAAATATACTCAGTCTATACAACTACACAAATAACAACACAATAAAAAGGGGGAAACATTAGGACCAACATTTCAAACACCCAAACCTCCACGTCAACCCAAAGTAACCACAGGAAGAAACAAGAAATTATGATCATATTAATCATACGAAAAGGCCGCGCCATAGCTCAAGCTGTTAGTCACTGGCTTCCCACCCCGGCGGCCCTGGTTTGATTCCGGGTCTGGTCAAGTGGGATTTGTGGTGGACAAAGTGGCGCTGTGGCAAGTTTTCTCCGAGTACTTCGGTTTCCCTTGCCAATCTTCATTCCACCGAATTCTCCATCATCATAATCACCCAGGTCATGTACAATAGGCCTATCAGTGGCCGCCGTGCCGAGTGGACCCAGCTGGACTCCCCCCCCCCACTAAGTGAATTTTTATTTACATGAAAATTAGTAAATAAGATCTACAAGATAGCAAGCAGGAAACAATACGAAGACCACTCATCCCCTCCAGCACATTGACACACGACTGTGGAGGGGTTTGCACAGTATCTAAGCACAACTAACCAACATTAAAATATACGGTGCAATCTATACTTTGATACGTTTACATTTGTACATTTTTATACTTCTATGTTCTTGAAATCCTCAACTTTTAGTAGTGAATTTTATTAGGATATTACTGTACAGAACTATGCTCACCTTATAAATATATATTTGCTTGCAATAACAGACATCTCTTGCATAAATATGGATCCGTATCATGATCACTTGAGTTATAGATCTTAAAAGGAATGCCTGATGATGATCTAAATTATAGGTCGAAACATGTAGCGCGATTTACGCTTACATTAAATAAGTAAGATATATACTTACACCTGTTCCCTTTTTTTATGTGTTGACGGCTATAACATAGGATAAATATAATATACAAAACAGGATCCAATCTCTAAAGTTTAAAATGTTGCAATTATTGTTGACGTATGTAATAACCAACCCCTTGGAATATAGTCCCTCTTGCGAATGTGGTGATCGCTCAGTTACTTAAGAAATTTCCCGCCATTTTTAGAACCCAAAGATGCATTATCGTCGCCATAGGAATCTGTCGCTGGTCCCTGTCCTGAGCAAAATGAATCAGTACACAGTTATATGAACTATTTCTTTATTATTCTTTTAATACTGAAGAAAGCAGACTGCTTTTACCGTTTCTTACGGTCTCTTCGCATGCAGATTTCTTATATTTTTTCTTCTACCCTGAAGATGGAGGCTATACGTTCCTCCGAAATGTCGGTTAACACCACATATACACGGTGCCAAATCCCAGAAGACTGCTTTCTTCATAGTCACCACCGTGAGAGCCTCAAATCTTTTAATATTATTTTCCCATCTACGTCCAGGTCCTCCAATGGGTCTCTTCCGTTCAGGTTTTCTGACCAAATCTTTATACGTATTTCTGACCCATCAAATGAGTGCCCCATCAATTTTATCCTCCTTTATTTGCTAATCCTAGTGATATCTGTGAGAAGTTCCATTTGTAAAGCTTCTCAGTATACAGTTTTCACCATCTTCTCGTTAGATACTCTCACTTGGTTACAACAGCTCACCACGATGCTATGATCCCATAGGTGCTGATAAAACTTACCTATGAAAGGACGTAATCGGTTCGTTTTTTTCAAAAGTAGTGTGTGTTCATTTTAAAAAATCATGTACTCTGCCTAAAAAGCTGGAGACTAAACAAACAATGATAAATATTAAAAAATTATAAATTTTGAAAAGGTACGCATAAATATTTTACATAATTACTGAAGTAATCCAACTCATTGAATTGTTGAATAAATGAATTACCTGTGTTATTTATGTCTAAGTAATAATTTAAAACATACCTTTAATTCTGGAATTAATTTGTAAAATAAGAAGAAATATTCAAATATTAAAGATTCGAACAAATATTTCATTAACAGTTTAAAGCGTGTTTTGTTAACGGTATCTAACACGTCTACACTATAATGACATATTACTTACAAGTAACTCAAGCTTATTTTAGTTCTCATAGCAAACAACTTCTCTCTTGCTTTCGCTACGACAATTAAAAAAAAATGAGCTGATCAGCTTCACTAGGTCTGATTGTTTACCCGTCTGTCTTCCCGTATGTATCAACTCGAGACCAGCTCAACAGATTTTTATATTTTACTGGTCTTCTGGTAGTTTTACTAACATTCGCTAAGACATTCCAATGATGGGTAAAGTCGGACGACAATAACGGATACATAACATGAAAATCTGCTTCCATTTTTGCAAGAATCTCGAGCGTAACTCGATAAATATTTATCGGAGAGAAAAGATATCGATCAGAAGTTGTAGACGGAAATGAAACCCGCATTTTATGTCCGATACGCCTTGTCCGTAAGTCTTACGGCTTTCAAGATAACCGAATAAAAGTGAGCGACGGAACCGGACTGGGTGAGTTTCCCAGCTTGTAAGTTTATACGAAAATTCTGTACTGCCGCAACGAGCCTCTTCACAGACCATCTTTAATGTAACCACATTTTTCATGTAAGAACTTGGACAAAGCAGATAAGAATTCTAAGAGAAATTTGTATTAAGTCGCTCAACGAACACTGTAACATATTCCTGTTGCACTATTATCTCGTTATACACAGTGCCGTCTTTCATTTATTCACTTGTTTAATTTATCTCTGGTTCACTTCATGACGTTGTTGCTAGCTCTGACACGAGATCAATAGAGTTGAATGGCAGAATTGTTAGTAAATAATTAATTTAAAAACACATTGAAAGAAGCGGTCGAGATGTAATTTTCTGTTCTATTCCAAAATTTGCCTGGAGGAACTGAGAAGACATCGAAGAATTGTAAGTATATCCGGTTTTCGGGTCTTGATTTGAAGCCAGCCCCTCCAGAAAGTGAAGTAGGAGTGCTAAAAATTTTCCCTCGACGTTGGGTACGTTTCGAAAAGAAAGTATCGTATTTTACTGCAATGAAGAAATACGAGTATTTTATGTATGTAAATGTGTTCAAGCCAGTGACTTTAAATGGGCTAAAATTAAATAGCGCCACGTTTTTGGTGGAACAGACTGTGCTAGTCACAAATACTGAGACTAGACAACAGGCCTACACATAGGAGACGGGATGTGTGAACGACAGCGCTCACAAAACACAGACTTTCAATCAGTTGTGACATAACCATATGACCTAGGCCCACCATAAACATCTCATTCAGCTTCGTGAGTAAAGGTGTGATGTTATATGACATTCTAATAATAAGATAACGGTAAATATTTAAGAAATTCCACCCAACCTCCTATCCAATGGATACCGGGATTTTTTCCCAGTGGGTAAAGCGGCAGAGGCGTAAAGCTGACAACTCACCTCCAGCTAGTACCGACGTCAAGAAAATGTGGATCTATACATCCACTCCTCCATGCGCCTTCATGGAGTAATGCTTCATTAGTTTATCACAAGGACAACTTTATCTTTACATAAAATTTTGGTTGGATAATCTGACGGAAAGAGACTTCGTGGAAGACTAAAGTGCAGATGAAATGATGCTAGTCTACAAGCCTATAACATCAGAAGACATGAAAGCTGCTTCTNAAAGCAGTCTGCTTTTACCGGTTTTCACGGTCTCTCTGCTTGCAGATTCTTATATATATTTTTTCTTCTACCCTGAAGATGGAGGCGATACGTTCCTCCGTAACGTCGGTTAACACCACATATACACGGTGCCAAATCCCAGAAGACTGCTTTCTTCATTGTCAGATATTGTTAACTTGCAAACAATATAAAACTTAATACAGAATGCACAACAATTTTATGACACCTCTTCGTACCAAAATTTCCCGTGCCCAGCTCGGTAGTTCATTAATTATTGTTATCAAACAGAAAAGCTAAAGAAAATTTTAGTTCTGCAGCTATTCTACATTCTACAACCAAAATATTACCGTAACAGAAGTTGAATATTTCTTCCGAGATTAATTTTTTTATTTCAAGATTCTAGACTAGACAGCGCTTGAATCGCTCCCGCAGCATAAGTTCGCCCATCTGCCATGTTAATAACTGCCGTTTCCAATGTTCGTATTAAATGGCATACCCACACGCGCATTCTGTTGCAACGTGACAGTGTAACGCAACAGGGTTTCGACTTGCATATTATGGCGTTCAGATGCGTAAGACAGACATTCGCATGAGCAGGATGCATATTCGTGACCCACCAAATGTCTGGAACATGGAATCTACAAGCAGCTAAAGCTCATCCCTGTAGCAGACTGTGGAGACCCATACGGTTGTGACACGTCGAGGCTCCCACATTTTCTAGACAGATGGCTCACAGATGGCGGTGAAGTTGACAGCCTTACGCGCTGACCACCCTTTACCTCCAAGAAAATTCCAGATACTCATTTCTGTTAGAAGCTGAGTCGACCCGAAGGCCATAGTGTGTCTGGAAGGGTTAGGTAAATTGAAAAATTCAGTGACCTCAAAGGGATTCGAACGCCCGACCTCCCGGATTGTAGCGTATTACCTCAAGCGACTACGCTACCGCGTGTTCCCAACATTTTCCCAAAGAATAAGAAACGAAGAGAAAGGCGTTGGTCGCAAACGCATTTGTATAGAACTTTGTTGAGTGGTGCGCGTTTTTAGCGGACTTGAAGTTCCAAGAAATTTCTGGATAATACAGAAATTTTACTCTGATGACACCAGCAGATTTCGAATTCCTGATTAATTTAATCGGTCCGAAAATTGCGTAGAATGATACCATTTATAGAGGAGCTGTTCAGTTTAGGAGAGTCTGGTAGTTACTGTGGTGTTTGGCTACGGGCAATTCGTATGCCAGCTTACAATACATTTTCAAAATTTCGAAACAGGTTATCAGCCAGATTATTAGAGAAGCCGACAGCCTTCGCTAATTCTTCCCAGGCATAATATTTAGCATGTTTATTGTAATACTTGGCACTGGATCCCAGAGCACATGCTTAGTTCTGTACAGTTCTATGCATTATACGTGCTTTCGTTATTTCACTCAGTTACAAATTACAATATGCAAAAAAGGAGGGAATATGAAAAATGTTGTGGAGAAATAACTTGGCATGGCGAGGATCACTTTTCAACTCGCGAACTCGATCTGAAACACGCACCTGCTATAATGGTGTAATGCAACATTATTTGATGCTCGCAAGAAAACTGACAGTCCAGTAGATCGTCCGCACCAGGACGCGAACAAGAGCGAATGATCCGGTAACACCGTTCACACTTGTTACGTGGCGCTGTCACGTTACGACAGAACGCGAAGGTGTGTATCCGGCTTCATACATTGCATTAAGTAACTCAAATTCTGGTTTTAGGTTCTGAATTATCCCATCCTCTTACTGCAATTACTTTATGACAAATTGTACACAGTTTTGTTTTAACTTGACGCCCGCCCATCCGACGTTTGTCGGCAATGTGTGTTTGTGTTTCTCAGATGACAGTCCTAGTGATAAGGCAGTCAAGAGTTTCCGCTGAACTTCCTAAGGAAAATCATCGGTTGTGTATTTAGGTAACAGTTATCTGTAAGAATTTTCAAAGCTGCAATAAAATTTCGTTAAGAGCCAGCAAAAAGCATATCCTGCACACTTTCATATCACAATAACAAATATCCCCATTTCGCTTTATGATCTTTAGTTCCGTTCCCAGAAGTGTCTATAACATTTCATTTTATTTGAAGAGAACTATCTTCTGGCCTGTGATGCCTTGTAGTCCGTTAGATGTTCACTTACAATTCGAAGGAATATACTTACTTCCACCTTCAGGTCGAAGAGTAAGCCAAGCAATGAACCAACAAGAAGACAGAAGTAATTGTACGCTTACAATTACAAGCGCAGAAGTATGCGCATGACCCAACAAGGCTGAATTTCATCTGCCAGACAATGAGAATAATTATGTCATCTGTAAGCGAAAACAAACATACACATACAACAAATTAATTCTTCTACAGACCCCAATATATTCCATTCCACGTTCAATTGAGCTTACCTTTGACCAATTATTTATTTAGTTGAAGAATTCCGTCTTCTGGGATGTGGCGCCTTGTAGATATTGGGTAAACCTATGTTTCAGAAGAAAGTATCGCCTCCATCTTCATCGTATAATAAGTCTACACGGCACCACATCCCAGAAGATGGCATTCTTCATAGTCACCGCCGTGAAAACCTCAAATCTTACATATTTATTTATTTATTTGTATATAAACGAAATTAAATTACTATGTTGATTGCATTGAGATCTTACGTCAATTCTTTACCTGAAAGACGACAGTTGCAAGAATTCTAGAATTTTCAGCTTTATAAACACTAATTCAATAACACAATTTTAGTTTACGAATTACGTAATGTGTAGGCCTATTAACTCGGCAACATGCAGGGCAAGGAACAAGACTGTAAGCATATGCAGTGTATGTTTAATATGCGCGTTCGGCATAAGCAATTATAAGAGAAATAATTATGACTACTGTGGACCCTTCTCCTGTGACAAACAAACATTAAATTCACGTGAAACTGCTCGCTGCTAGGTTATGTTCAAATTGGCGAGGAGTCAAGACTGTGTACTGAAAGAACAATCAACATTAAGAGTTCAGCGTTCACTCTAATTACACATACATACACACACACACACACAAGACGAAAATTGAATATACGTGTATATAAATTGTTTGATATACTTTTCGAAACTGTGTTGTAACAGGACACTGCATCGATCATATCTTATTTGAAAGCAATGTAAATTCAACAACGGCCGCACCATAGCGCAAGCGGTTAGTCGCTGTCTTCCCCCCCCCCTGCGGCCCGGGTTCGATCCCGGGTCTGGTCAAATGGGATTTGTGGTGGACAAAGTGGGGCAGGGGCGAGTTTTCTCCAAGTACTTCAGTTTTCCCTGCTAATCTTCATTCCACCAAATTCTCCATCATCATAATCACCCAGGGCAGTCTACAATAGGCCAATCAGTGGCAGCCGTGCCGAGTGGACTCAGTTTGACTCCACCCCCCACTAAGCGAATATAAAAATTTAAAAACTCAATATATACTTTATTTTTATTGCGATTGTGTTCAGGAGGTCATGGCTAATCGTTGATTATGCAAGTTCGGAAACGTGATCATGTCATCCAATTTGTCCCGCAGCTCGAGAACTGAAGGATTTACTAACCTAGTTTTCCTCAGAACCGCAAGTACGTCTTAACGTAAAACGGCCTTTAAACTTTTCTAATCTAAATAATACTTGAAATGCATCGAAGATTCTTGTCATATTTCTAAGATATTTCATGAAAATTTTTATTGAGGTTTTTGAGTTATTCCCTGCGTATGGGCGGACCAGTTAACATAGTAAGAAGATCTGATAGGCGCTTTTTAAGGCGCGTCCACATTACTCGTGCTTGTGTGACTCGCTATGCTCGCGAGTAATGTGGACGATATGACAAGTCACGAGACAAGCAAATTTTACATTTTTAATTTAAAAACTATAGCCAGTAAATTAAAATACGACTACAGCCTATACACACACTACGAGTAAATACACGGATCCTCACACGCCGAAGCCTGGCGAGCAACTGAAATAGTGTGTACAAAGATTTACGAGCACAAGTAAAAGCCAGACGAGTCTCCCGACGAGCACGAGTAATGTGGACGCGCCTTTAGAGTTACAGACGAGCCTATATATTTTACTTCGCCGTTTCCTGCCGGGGAACTAGCAGAAGATTTCCAAAGATGTTATGAAAATGGCTCCATACTCTTGTCACTACACAGGCCTAATATATGAATGGCTGTTAAATCGAGTGCCTGTATATGAATTTAAATCTTTACTGAGTTGAACAAAATTAGATAGGCCCTTGAGGGTAGCGTGATGGGCAAGTTTTGCGGTTGAGCTGAGGATGCGATTAAAATCATCAGTCACAATCTTCTTTCTAATTACACATGTAAACTTTAAGCTCCTAATTTTCATTCTTTAGCTTATATATACTGTGAAACTGACAAGGAAAACAATCAGACCCTGGCCAAGAACGAGTGTTTCTGCTTATAAACATGAGACGANAAACGTCGGTTAACACCACTTATACACGGTGCCAAATCCCAGAAGACTGCTTTCTTCATAGCTCTTCTTTCTTCAGATTTAATCTTGAAACAAAGATTCATGTTCCTACGAATATTTCAGGGACTTCTTTTTAACAATTTCTCTAAATGAGACGTTTGGCGAAAATTTAATTTGTTTAGTTTTGTTTCATATCTTTGGCGTTTGGATATTCAGGGCTGGCGACAGAAAATTTCTCTAAGCCGTGGTTATGTATCAGTTATATAGACAAGTACAAACACGATTTGTTTATTCACTTCTGTACCGAAATAGCCCTAGAATGTGAGAGCAGCGTTATGGAATTGGCTCAAACAATTAATATAGTTCGTTTATTAATTTTTCTTTTACGATGTATATGAAATGTTTATTGAAATTAGCATATTGGATAATTATGTTGGATAATACGGCTGCTAGAGTAGGAAGGTTGAAGATTGGAAGGTCATGAAATATTTCGAGGTACAAAATGTGAATTTACACATTAGAAAGTGCTATTATTGAGCGGTAGCGTAGTTGGTTGAGGGGTTACGCTACAAGTCGATAGGTCGCGGGTTCAAGTCCCGATGAGGTCACTAGATTTTTCCAATTGACCTAATCCTTCCGGCCGCACTATGGCCCTGGGATCGACTCAGCCTCAGAAATGAGTACCAGGAATTAATTAAATAATTTTCCTGGGGAGTAAAGCGTGGCCGGCGCGTAAGGCTGACAGCCTTACCGCCATCTATAAGCCGATTTTCTAGATAACGTGGGACCCTCAACGTCTCACAACCCTATGGGCTTTCACGGCCTGTTACAGGGATAGCTTTACTTTTATAATTGGGCGTAAGGATCGTTCGAAGTGAAACACCTGCACATAACGTTTGTCGTTTTGGAATCGCCTTTATTATGTCATGTTGAGTTCACTTTCAATTGACTCGTTTGAAATAACACTTTACGAAACCAACGTTTTTAACTTCGGACGCCATGGCACAGAAGAGACAGTAGTAACAATAAATTTCAAAATGTCTAGCCGTCTGCTACAGATTCTCTCTCTCTCTCTCCCTCTCACACTTGTTCCCACTTTAAAACATGTGACATCCATGAAACTCTTTGTTTCACTTCAGTTTCTTAATCATAATAGAGTCGGTAGGATTCCTTGGAAGGGGGATCAGCCCGTCGCAAGGCCGCTACCTACAGAGGACAGCACAACCACAGAAAGAACGCAAAGAGACATCCATGCATTGAGTGGGATTCGAACTCATGACCCCAGTGTTCGAGCGAGCGAAGGCAGTTCATGTCTTACACCGCGCGGCGACTGGCATAGGCGATACAGATTAAAGGTCGCTTATTTATCGAACAACATTTTATCAGCTATAAAGATTATATACAATGAAATGGAAGGCTCGAGATGACCTCTGAAAGATACCATTAATTAACATTTTAGTCAAAGCGGCAATAAATTGCACCATCTGTTTTAGCTTTATAAGTTGTGTATTTTATTCATAGAATTGTATTTGTAAGTTTCGGGCGATTATCAGAACAAACAGCGATTGTTTCCTAAACAGCATATGGTGGCTAATTCTTGTAATGGGGGCGTTTCTCTGTGATAGGAATTGAAATTTAATTATTATTTAGACGAAGTTCAAGTTTGAAAGGATTGAAATGGATCTATTTCCTGTGTAACACTGCCATGTGAAGTACATATGTATAAAGCAGTCTTCTGGGATGTGTCACCGTGTATATGTGGTGTTAACCGACGTTTCAGAGGAACGTATCGCCTCAATCTTCAGGGTAGAAACAGTCTGTTTATACCGGTTCTCACGGTCTCTTCGCTTGCGGATTTCTTATTTTTCCTTCTACCTTGAAGATGGAGGCAATACGTTCCTCCGAAACATCGGTTAACACCACATCTACACGGTGCCACATCCCAGAAGACTGCTTTCTTCATAGTCACCGCTGTGAAAACCTCAGATCTTACGCGAACAAATGCCAGGCGGGGAGGGAATCCTATGTACGTGTTACACACTATGGCGAAACGCATGTTACTGCAGTTTCCTAGCGAAGGAGAAGTATGGGAAAAACTGAATGGACAAAATGCCACACCCTAGCTATGGAACACCGCAAGATGTCGCAACCAAGTCGTAGGCGGACCCGAGTTTGTCACCAGTCGAGAAAGTCGGAAACCAGGAAGTCTTAATCTGATTCTGACAAAGTGCGAAGTTCTGATGTCATACAATTTTCTACGTGCATTCTTGGTAAAGTGGGTGGATCATATATTCTGGAATGTTCTCAAATAGTACACCCAAGATTAGAAATAACAGTGACTGCTCGAAACAGTCTGTAGAGCTAAGCGTTTACATGTCGGCCTTGTCCAACAGTCGACTTCTCTGAAAGAGGGCCCCACTTCGAAAGAGGAATATTTGAAACCAATCATGCTTAGAGTAATTATGGAAATATACGCCTTCATTTTTTTGTATTTTCCACTGCCTTTTATGCAAAATGTAAATAGCCGATCTGACTTGTCGACGGCACCAAAATGTCTTACACTTACATCACGAATGGCGAAGATGTACAGAAGAACAGTGGCCACTGGTTCTCAGTAAGAATAATCATTTGTAGAATGGAAACGGATAAAAAAGCTAAACAAAAACTAAATTTCACTGTTGTCAAATTTGTTCCGACCTTTGTCACAATTTTCGGAATAAGTCTATCAAAAACAGAAACTTCCAACAGACAACCGGCAATCAATTCAAGCTACCAGACAAGAACATCATTTCTGTTTTATTTTATATATTTTACATTATTTTTATATTATTTGTAATTACTATTTTGTTTTGTTCTATTAACTGCATTTCCTTCACCTAATCTCCTTTTCAAAGCTGACTTAAATGGCTATCTTGCTGTCATCAGGTACTTCAATAAATGAAATGAATTGCCATTAGGCCTATTGCTCTATGTAGTAACTCTACATATTCTTCTCCTTATTACATCTTCATTATTTACTTATGTCATGTTTCTCAGACTCGAATGTGTTTCACATTTTTTCCTTGATTCAATCTACATATCTGCTCTACTAATTCTTCTCTCCCTTTATACGTTAACATGCTGCATGCCCTCTCCGCTCATTTATCCACCTTTTTTACGTTTCGGTATCCTTTCCTGCGTTCCTTCTACTGTTTACGATAGGCAGAGAGTGAAGCCTTCAGAGCCACACAATGACCATCACCTCCGAGACTTCTTTCTGTGGCCTCAGCAATAATTATACAATTTTACCATTACATTTAAGTTCCTTACAGGGTTTGGATTGATCTGGCTCAGGATAGGGACCAGTGGAGAGCTCTTGTGAAGGCGGTAATGAACATTCAGGTTCCATAAAATGCTGGGAAAATTCTTGAGTAGCTGCAGATTTGGCGGTTCCTCAAGAAGGGCTCAGCTCCATAAGTAAGTAAGTACAAAGGTGAAGATAAAGTTGTCCCTGTACTTTACGAAGCACCACTTCATAAAGACACAAGAAGAAGGCGAGGTACAGTTACACTCTTTCTTAACCTTGACAATGGATGGAAGTGATCACGTTTAAGCCCCGACCCGTTTACTCGAGGAAAACGAGCCCCAGGTGCCTATCGAATAGGAGGTTCGGTAAGCCTCATAAACGGCCTGGACACTGCGGTGAAGAGAAAAATATCTTGTACCTTCCGGGAATCGAGCCCCGATTCCTCGGTTGTCGAGCCCATATCCTAGTCGCTATACCGACTGAGCCATACCGATCCACTGTTTTCGTTCACTCTGTCCTTCTTCCCTTGTCTACGAAACCAGCGTCAGTCTTCTATTCAGTTTCACTATTTCAAGTCGCTGTGTCAGATATCTGAAACTGTTGTTTGTGATATTAGTTGGACATCAGTATCGGATGAGGTTTCAGGGAACATAAAGAATTCTTTAGTCCTCTATAGGACATTTGAAACCATATGTAGCAACAGCTTTAACGATCAGAAACTCTACTCACTGCTCACGGAATGTATTCATATATCTCGCATGGTAAAGCAAAAAGGTAAAATTGTCCCTGTGCTCAACTAATTAAGTACTACACGATGAAGGCTTATGGGTGAATGGATGTATAGATCCCGGCACTAGTTGGCGGTGAGCGGACAGCTTCACGTCCCTGCCGCTTTACCCCCGGGGAAAGGGCCCTCCGAACCCATTGGATAGATGGCTGGGTGGGCTCCAAAATAGGTTTGGACGACGTGGAGAAAAGAAAAAATTTCCCCCACAGGGACTCGGACTCAGACCCCTCTATCGTTCATCCCGTATCCAGTCACTATACCTACTGCGCTATCCCGGCTCATATGTTTCGCGTTGTTCTTAGAATTAACACGGATTATTTCAATAAGCTGAGTAAACTTACTGGTTTTTCCAATGGAAATGTAGTACGACATTTGGGGTTCCTACGGCGGTGATCATATAGATTGGCAGCAGACTACACGGCGTAGCTCCCAGAGTATATTAATCTTCCAGATGTAGAGTATTTTGCATGTTGGAGGAAGGGAGATTTCAGACATTACACGTATGTAGGCATATTTCAACCTTCAGTAAAGTCTTATGCGAGCAGAACATTTCTCATTCCAGGCAGTTAAAACATCAGGAACAATTCCGGAGAATCCAGTCCACAGGCAGCCCCAAGACGCTACGGTGGACCAAATCCAGAGCCCACGGGACGCCCTGACGACAGCTCTGACCTTGATATATAATTCAAATGTTCACTTACCAGCATACAGTATTAGTAAGTATGAAGCGATATTCAGATTTTAAAGGAAGCAACAGATGTTAGGAAAATGTTTGGGTACCTTTATGTTGAGGCCCCCGGTAGCTTAGTTGGTTTAGTCACTACGCTAAAAACCAGAAGGTAGCGGATTCGATTCCCGATGAGGATTTTTCAATTTACCTAATCCTGCCAGCCGCACTATGGGCCTGGGTTCGACTAAGCCTCTGACAGAAATGAGTACCAGGAATCTCCCTGGAGGTAAAGGGCGGCCGGCGCATAAGGTTAACAACCTCACCGCCATCTCTGAGCCGACTGTCTAGAAAATGTGGGAGCCTCGACGTCTCACAACCATATGTATCCTCCACGGCCTATTACAGGGATACCTTTACCTTTACCTTCCCTCTGTATTCTTTTGTTTGTCGGACTGCTGACTATAAATAAGCTGGCCACTCATACAAAGTTTCTTGGTTTTCCTTTTGTCTTGAAACCCATATTGAACTTATTCCCAAGTTCAAAGTTCCCACTGTGGGTTTCACATGCCCTCTCCGTATTTAAGTTCATCGAAATTTAAACCTTATGTTTTAAAGGAAATAATGCAATTCATCATTAATTAAGAAAATCGAAATGTTGTTGTCTTTGTCCCCATTAACTATTTCTAACGATCTTAATGTCTTCCTTTTGGTACTATACTTATCAGAAGGACCAGCTAGCGAAGCCTGAGAACATTCCAACAAAATGGTTCTCTTCTACCCCCCTTCCAAAAGTGTCTCTCACCTTCAGGCTTCAAAGCGGTAATCAGCCTTCATGCCGTATATGTTGAATTCTTCAGACAAGTAGAGACAGCCTTCTGCTTCGTCTCATAGTGCCATTGCACTCCGTCTTGGATTTCATGCCTGAGTCACGAATACGCGAAACGTGGCCAGTTAGGAAAAGTGGGCGGCCCTTTTTAAAGTCAGTCTGAAACGAAAATATCAGAGAACAAGAATCCGGAACGCCGTTTGAACAACTGCTGCGTCTTCTGTATAGGAATATCACATCTCTCTGTGTCATTGCTATCGTCCTTTCATCTAGCTCGGAAAGTGATGCGCAAGGCATGACGGGATTCTGTTTCTCCCCGAGTGGCAAAGAAATGCTAACCATAAAATAGTGATTCTCAAACTGTGGTTCGCGAAATATGTCAGGCGTTTGCCGGAACAAAAAACGTAAAGTTACTTTCAGTTCATCAATATTATTTAGGCATAAAGTAAATTATGTAAGATTTGAGGCTTTCACGGCGGTGACTATGAAGAAAGCAGTCTTCTGGGATTTGGCACCTTGTATATGTGGTGTTAACCGACGTTTCGGAGGAACGTTACGCATCCATACGCGATACGTTCCTCCGAAACGTCGGTTAACACCACATATACACGGTGCCAAATCCCAGAAGACTGCTTTCTTCAAAGTAAATTATGTTTGTAACTCTACAGAATGTACTCTCTTATATTTATATAGCCACCAGTTTAGAGTTTTATGATGTAGAATGGTAGAGTGCCGATCGCAGTGGCCGCGCCGTCTAAGGCATAAACTGTCTTCTCTCGCTTGAACGCTGGTATCGTGAGTTCGAATCCCACTCAAAGCATGGATATCTGCTTTCAATCTGTGTTTGTTTTGTTCTGTGTGTATTCAGTGGCCTTGCGACGGGCTGATCTCCCGTCTGAGGAGTCCTAGCAACTGTGTATAGTATTAAGAAGCTGAAAAAGCAGCAAAGGTCTAACAACGGGACTGTAGAGTCATAGGCAGAATGGTAGAGTGATTAGTGATTAATGAATTGGAAAGAAGCGGATGGAAGCATCCGTGGCGTCATTTAAAGTACTTCCTCGGAATTTTCTTGTATAAAGAATAGGCCACGAAAATCCTCAGCCAGCATATTTTGTTTTCTGGCTGAGATCTGTATACGGGACCTCCCGTATACGAAGAAACAATGTTAGTTCTGACCACTCTTGTGACCTTTAATTTATATTCATTGGAAGAGCAGAGATGAAACGTATAGTTAGGATGCACTTGCTTTCAAATGGAAAGTGTCTTGTGTGACGACAGGTTCAGCGAACCTCGTATCTAGAGAAGACAACGGGAAACTCGGAATTTTCATAAAGAGAAGGATAATGGAGGACAGGTTTTTCGGTCTATTTTTTCGGGGGTTAAGCGGCAGGGGCGTCAAACTGACCACTCACCTCCAACTGGTGCCGAGGTCAAGTTAATGTGGATCTATACATCCACTCACCCATACGCCTTCATGACGCAGTGGTTAATTAAGCGCAGGGACAACTTTACCTGGACCATGCCTGAGATTTAGAAAATGTGACCACCGGAAGAGTACAGATAAAAGAGAAAAGTTTCGAGATCAAGACATACATGACCATCAGGAAAAGCGGCCACAAGATAATGTAGCAAGGTGATCACAATTTTCCGAACAGCCTTTCCACTTTACTGAACTTACGAATGGCTGGCATATAAAATTGTATTAAAATTTCATATTATGTATGAAGCAGTTTATTTGCTTTTTTATGTAAAGTGGATTTAAATGTGGTCAAACATGACTCGAAATACGAATTCCCTGACGACTTCAACGAGTGCCCTCGAGTTAAAAGAAGAAGATCCAGCGGTTAGGGTGCTGATACTAAATGACAGAGCGACAAACAGACGGAGAGACATAATCTTCGATAAATTTGTGCGAAGACCTCCAGTACAAAACGTTTTCAAATTCAGTTCAAAATATGTTGCGAGTTCCGAGATAACGCTGCAAAAAATAAGTTTCTTGAAATCCGTATAATCTGAAATAAAAACGTATCTGGCACTGAATTCATTTCATTGTTCTGTACAAATTTCATTCATTTTAACAAATATGTAAAGTAAAAAGTAAAGTAAAGCTATCCCTGTACCAGGCCGTGAAGGCCCATAGGGTTGTGAGACGTTGAGGGTCCCACATTATCTAGACAGTCGGCTGGGACTCATTTCTGTTAGAGGCTGAGTAAACCCCAGGGCCTAGTGCGGCCGGAAGGATTAGGTCAATTGAAAAAACCAATGACCTCATCGGGACTTGAACCCGCGACCTTCCGGCTTGTAGCGTAGTGCCTCAACCACTACGCTACCGCGTACCCCCTTTTAACAAATATGTACAGATACAAACTCCGCGTTTCTGGATATTATAGATCGTCATATCTTTATTTATAACACGACGTTTCGGAGACTGGATTATGTCTCCGTCTTCAGGTAAAACCTACTCAGTTTGGCCCGATCCATAGAGCTAGTCCCTACCTCTGGATCGTTTAGATCTTCTGTAAACATTTAGCGCGTTATGACTTAGATATCCGGAGAAATTATGCACGTTTTTATCTGATCTTAATTAAAACTGGATTTCCCCGACAACGTTCAATGTTAAGTTTCAAATGTGGAATTTTAAACAATATATCCGGCAGTTTAGGTGGTAACACTACGCCACCGACGGACGCGTAGACACACGACTTACATATAAGCCATTTTTTTTTTACTTTGTAAGAAGCCCGCGCCATAGCTCAAGAGGTTAGTCGCTGGCTTCCCATCGCGGAGGCCCGGGTTCGATCACGGGTCTGGTCAAGTGGGATTTGTGGTGGACAAAGTGGCGCGGGGGTAGGTTTTCTCCGAGTACTTCGGTTTCCCCTGGCAATCTCCATTCCACCTATTGCTCCACAATCACCCTCACCTATCATCTGGGACGGGCACAATAGGCCAGAAGTGGCCGCAGTACAAGGGACTTAGTCCCACCCCAATAGCAATAAAAATACTCTGTAAAGAACAGATAAAGATCCATACACAGAATGTTGGGAAACAGATCAGCGAAATTAGTACAGCATTATAAACCAACGAGCGGAAAAAAAATAAAAGTCGTCCAAAAGGGAGATGGAAAGTAAATTCGTGGATGAGAGCTGACGAAACAGGCTTTATAAGCCTATAAAAAGCAATTAGTTCAGGAAGAATATGAAGAAGATATTATAGAGGATATCTTACGGATATATTTAGGCTACATTGCAGCCTGCATTACGACGTAACTTCCACATGAAGCATCGAATCTCAGAGGTGGGGCAGAATCCTGAGTAATGTACGGAGATCATCAGCTCATATTCATTCCACGGTTTGAAAGCAACCTTCTCCAGAGACGTAAATAAGTAATGTGCGAATCGCATAAGAAATATCTGTAAATATAAAGAGAGTAGACCTTAATTTCAGACTAGATTGAAATGTGAATTTGCATAGGATATTTCCTCGTGCGTTTGCCCACACTATGTAACTTTCTTCTCTATATCTGAGATGTCTCTTGCCTCCGCACACTTAGTACAGCAGACCGGTGTGGGCATGGCTGCAGAAGCCTTGTCTCTCACAACTGCGTGTTCGAGGCCCACTTATATTTGTGTAGAATTATATCGCCTTCCCGTAATCATAATTCTCTATTGAAGAGTACTATATTCTGGGCTATAACGCCGTGTGGCCCATTGAGATTCAACCGACGTTTCGGAAAACCATATTTACTCCATCTGCAGGGTCGTCTGCTTGCTATCTGCTTTCACGCTGGTATGTTGCTCGGCTTATTCGACTCTGAAGATGGAGGCGGTATGTTCTTCCATACGTCAGTTGACTTTCAACGGACCACAGTACTCTTTATAACCACCGCTGTCAGGACCTCAGGTCCTACTCATTCTTTTTTTATATAAGCCTATATAAGTTACGTGGGCCCCAGAACCCGTCTAGACGATGTAGAGCCAAGAAAACTTGTCCCTGCAGAGAATCGAACTCCAGCCCATTACTTTCCTTCCGCTAGTCTTAACATGTTCTGTATCATGTTATTTAATTATAAAGCTTAAAATCAGACGCGTCTGAGGTGACAGTTTAGGTTACAGAACATGGCAGACAAGGGTTTGAAAACAGAGCAAGAGAACTCCATGAAAATCTTCATCTGTACAGAAAGCTCACTCTCTTCTACCAAGCCCCTCTATCAGTCAGATGTCGAACCGGAGACTGCCTTGTGAGATGTCGCTTTACTAGTGACTGGCGGAAAGAAGCAAACTGTTGCTGCATCACAACATCTTTATGACACGAGGGGTACTTAACACTGTTAAAGTAATGATATATGCAGCATATATTTGCGGTCAGAAAATGCCTGCTGTTTGAGGTAAGGCCTGTTGGGTGTACACTAATACGTGGCTTATTATGTTCCTTATGCATGACTATGATTAAGTGTATAAGTTACTGCGACATGTGTCACTGAACACGCAGCTTAGCTCTTTAAAACGTACTGGTTACTATATGTACCACCTGCTTTAACTTGGAAAGCACCATAGTCTGCCCACAGAGAGTATGCGTTTCGCACGGTTCTCAGAATAAACACGGATGAATTCCTTAAGAGTGTGAGCCGAGTAGTTTTTAGATGTGCAGTGTGTTTTCTGTGAGGTAAAAAGGGAAGTTGTCTCTGTGCTTAACTAGTTAAGCACTGCTTCATGAAGACGTATGGTGGAGTGGATGTATAGATCCACGTTTTCTTGACATCGGCACTATGATCGGTCAGTTTTACGCCCCGGCCACTTTACTCCCGGGGAAAGAGCCCCCGGTACCCTTGGATAGGAAGCTGGGTAGGCCCCAGATTCCGTCTGGATGACATGATGAAGGGAAAATTTTGACCCTACCAGAGAAACAGTAACGGTTTTTGTAACACGCAACAGTTGAATAACTGTTGGAAGCAGTGTTTTCTATGGGGTCTGTGTCGAGGCTATACAAGTATAACGAGGACCAGCTGCCATTACAAGAGAGTTTTGAGACGGCAGTTAGAAGAGTTGGAGTAATGAATTAGTTATGAGACAGTAGCCAGCAAGTAAGAAAGTGAGCACGGAAGCAAAGGACATTGTTGGAATCCATCACCAAGCAACGACTGGTGAATACACAGCAAACTGAGAATACTTCATGTGTGCTGTGTTTACAGTGGTCTTTGCAGTGTGTAACTCAGTGAGACTTCGTAGTTATTTGTAGTTACGTTCTGTAAATGTTTAAGAAATCCAATTACCAATCCTAACCGCGTATATAGTCACTCAATCACGTGACAATATACCTTGGAGTGATTCCAAAATCGAAGCCAATCACGGACACAGGCAACTGTATCCCCTCCTGCCTAAGTCATCCAACATCAGTATTAACCCGCTCCTAAGACTTTAAAAGACCTAATGAGAGCAGTGCTAATGTATGCGGTCTGTGGGGACATACGGCCAAAACATACTTAAGTAAAACCCCATTAGGCTAGTATAATGCCATCTGTGAGAAAGATAAGAACCCTCGCGCACTGTTGGCTGATTGATGCTCAGTGTTCTCGCTTGGAACATGACATATTGTGACCGCTTACACAACGCTGATAATAGACTGAACGAATAGCTTAAAGTCCTATGTAAGCAGAGTGTTTCTCTTTCCAGGCGGCTGTCATCAAAGGCCATTTTGGAGACTCTGGTTCATATGAAGATCCACAGGCTAATTATGATTAACAAATGTAGGTCCATGTTCACAGCATGTCATACACTCTATCGAAGAAGTAACAGCATACAGGGAATTGCAGGTTTGCTAAGTCGGTTTATGTGTGTAAGATCTGCTACTGACTGAATATTTATATAGTGTTTGAAAGAGATATGACAGGATGATTGTAGAAAGTGCGAATGTGGAAGGTTCTGAAGAAGGAATGATGTCCTCTAGCAAGGCACTGCCTAGATTTACATGCCGGGATTTGCACCTAGGACCTTCAAGAATTGGAAGAAGCTGTAGTCAGATACCTCGAATTTCAGTAAAGAGGTCGAAAGGTGAATTATCCTTGTGTTTAATTAATCAAGCACCATGCCACGAAGACGTAAGGGGGAGTGGAGACATAAATACACATAAATATGCTCTGTAGAAAAAATGGAGGGTTTCCGAACATGACAGCAGGTAGTACTTATATAAATAACTTGTACTCTTCTCCAAGTATAATTAGAATGATCAAGTCAAGGAGGATGAGGTGGGCATGTCATGTAGCACGAATGGGGGAGACGAGGAATGCGTATAGGATATTGGTGTGAAAGCCAGAAGGAAAGAGACCACAGGGAAGACCAAGGAGTAGGTGGGTGGACAATATTAGAATGTATCTTAGAGAGATAGGATGGGATGGTATGGATTGGATAGATCTGGCTCAGGATAGGGACCAGTGGAGGGTTATTGTGAACACGGTGATGAACCTTCTGGTTCCATAAAATACTGTGAAATTCTTCCGTAGCTGCAAATTGGCGGCTCCTCCAGAAGGGCTAAGCTCCATGTGTAGGTAAGTAAGTACTTATAGTAACCAGGTCCCTATATGGGGTTAAAGCTGCTGACGCTCAGGTTCGAAAACTCATATAATTCCTGAACGCTGTGGTTTATTTATGGCTGCATATTGCAAAATTAAAATCAGCGTTAAAATACGCCAGAAAGTTACAAGTTAAGGATAATTGTAGAATAATGTATTTCGTGAAAAACGTGGCTGGCAAGCTACTCTAGTGACATCATAAAAGGAAGTTGCCCTTCTGTCTCAGTCCATTCCAAACTTTTTTTTTTCCTTGGCACTACAGCCCCAGTGGGCCTAGGCCCACCTCCATGAACTTCTCCGTTCACTTCGGTTTTTCTAGATCTTACACATTCCGTTGGACTCCTTGGGCGGGTGATCAGCTCGTCGCAAGGCCTCTACCTGTACACAAATACAGAAAAACTCACACACACAAACTAAACATCCATGCCCTGAGTGGGATTCGAACCCACAATTCCGGTTTCCAAGCGAGCGAAGACAGTACATGCCTTAGAGCACTCGGCTACCGTGACCGGCCTATTCCAAGTTAGTGTACCTTTATCTGGTCCCACAAAGTTTGTTCTCTCGGTTAACTTACTATTTCCCAAGCGGTAAGCTGATATCCGTGTCTAACCCTAGCACAGTGATTCCTGCTATATATGCTACCTGCTTTAATATTGAAAGACTCTGCTTTCTGCCCATAGAATGAACAGAGATTGTTTCTTCAAAGAGCATTAGTCGTTTAAGGTCGCGCCGTAGCTCAAGCGGTTAGTCGCTTCCCACCGCGGCGGCCCGGGTTCGATCCCGGGTCTGGTCAAGTGGGATTTGTGGTGGACAAATTGGCGCTGGGACGGGTTTTCTCCGAGTACTTCGGTTTCCCCTGCCAATCTTCATTCCACCAAATTCTCCATTATTATCACCCGGGGCAGGCTACAATAGGCCAATCAGTGGCCGCCGTGCCGAGTGGACCCAGTTGGACTCCACCCCCCACTAAGCGAATAAAAAAAATAGTAGATTTGATACAGACAAGGATTGGTTTGTGAATAAAGTAACATACAAATGAATCAGAAACATTAAAGCTTTCAGGGTATCGCAACTTCTTAAGATAAAATGCATGTCTACATATTGTGATGCTACGGGTCATGACACCATATAGTCTGGTAGACTGTAACAACTTACCAGGTTACACGATTCTTAAGCCAGAATATCATAATGCAATACAATACATGTTACAATACAAGAAAATAAGTTTCGAGATTATTTAAAAAAAATATTTTTTAAGATCTGCAAATATTAGCAACCTAGAAGACCTAGAATTATTCGAAGTAACCTCCCTCCAGTTCTTTACTATGTTCCCAGCGCTTCGGCCATTGTTCAAAACAGTGTTCACCATCCTGAACAGGAATGTCTGTCAAAATTTTCTTTCACACGTGATTTAATACCCACGGCGTCCGAAAAACGTTTGCCTCTCAGCACACTTGTAAGTTTTGGAAACACCCAGAAGTCAGCTGGAGCCAAATCAAAGAGTAAGGCGGATGATCCATGGCAGAGATGCCTTTTCCTGCTAAAAACTGCGACACTCGAAGCGAAGAATGTGCCGGCCCGTTGTCGTGGTGAAGGAACAATGAGCGATCTCTCCACAACTCTTCTCGCTTGCGCCTCACAGCATCAGTAAACGTTTTCAGCATCTCCACCTAGAATGTCTGATGAACAGTGGTCCCTTCGGGTACAAATTCAAAGTAGATGACACCCCTGATGTCGAGAAAACTGATCAACATTATTTTGATCTTGGACTGTGACATCCACGGCTTCTTTGGCCTGGAGATTCACCATAAACTGTTTTTAACATCTCTAACGTTTCACTTGGCGATTTCTACAGTTTATCACAAAAATTCACATTCATTTTCTGTTCCATCTTACGCTCCATTTACACGCCTAGACAAAGCTGACGACACACAGTGATCTAAAGAGCTGCTGTTCAATGAATGTTGAACGCAGCTTATCCAAACTTTCCATGTGAATTCTGGCTTCTTGCGTCACCTAACACTCCAAGTAACAGCATTGCCAGATCGCCGGGCGCGAAATTAAAAACGAGTCCCGAAACTTATTTTCCCGACCTTGTATGACTCTCCACAGCCGCGAGAATCGCAAATCTCATACGTGCATACATATTTCATAATGTAAGATTTGAGGTTTTCACGGCGGTGACTATGAAGAAAGCAGTCTTCTGGGATGTGGCGCCGTGTGGCTGCGTTGACTCAACTCGACATTAGTCTGTTAGCACCTGCTTACGATGGTTCCTCGCTAGCGGATTTTCTTCTTTTTTCTTCTATCCTGATGATGGAGGCGATATGTTCCTTCGAAACTTCGGTTAACACAATATCTACACGGCCCCACATCCCAGAAGACTGCTTTCTTCGTTTTTGATAATGTTTCACAAAAAGTGAAAATAGAAACGAGACATTGTTCCAGAAGAAAGACCGCGTATGTATGACGGATTAAGTGGATCAATGAACTAACATTACAGAAATAAAACGAGATTACGTGTATGTGACTTGGCTGTGCCAACTTCATGGATTTGATGTGAAACTTTGATCATGTGGAAAACAAAACAAAACCAAACAAGATTAGAAGCTGCATGTTGGTGATTTCTAGATCACTTCATGAAACAGAATAGCAATAAGAACTGTGAAAATGAAATAAAAAGAAAATAAAACAAAATGAAAACACAGACCTGTTGTAAATTGCGAATATGGCAGATGAAGTAAAGAAATATTTATTAAAATAGAAACAACAAATATATATATATAAGTTCATGGAGGTAGGCCTAGGCCCACTGGGGCTGTAGTGCCAAGAAAAAAAAATATATATTATGCATAATTATGCATAATATAAAATGGCAGAGGATTATTAGAAGACCCAACAGTAAATCGTAATATCAATTTTGAAACCTGTGAACATAAGAATGGAAATTAATTCTTGAGATGGAAGAAGAAGCTTTTCTGTGGTCTGATCGCTCTGTGCTGCTGTTTCTGTGTTTATCTACTCATTTTGTTCATATTCCTTCGTGTCTGTTAGCGTCTACCTATTGGGATTATTTAGCATAACCATGGTTGCTGTAATAATTTATTTGTCTGGTGTTATTTTAATATACGTATTATTTGCTCCTAAAATCTGTTTTTTTATTGCTAGTGGGGTGGGACTACGTCCCTTGTACTGAAGCCACTTCTGGCCTATTGTACCAGCCCCATATGATAGGTGAGGGTGATTGTGGAGCAATTGGTGGAATGAAGATTGACAGGGGAAACCGAAGTATTCGGAGAAAACCTGCCCCAGCGCCACTTTGTCCACCACAAACCCCACTTGACCAGACCCGGGATCGAACCCGGGCCGCCGCGGTGGGAAGCCAGCGACTAACCGCTTGAGCTATGGCGCGATCACAGTTGCCGCGCGGTCTGAGACATGAAATGTTTTCGCTCGCTTGAAAGCTGAGATCGTGGGTTCGAATCCCACTCAAGGTATGGATGTCTGTATGTTTTTATTCTGTGTCTGTGTGTAGACAGCGGCCTTGCGACGGGCTGATTCCCCGTACGGTGAGTCCTATCGACTGTGTAAGGTTAGGAAACTGAAGTGAAAGGAGCGTTTCACGGTTGCTCAATGCTCCAAATGGGAGCAACAGGGAAAGAAGAATAAAGAAGAAGAAATATTGTTAATCTGTGCAATTAACCTGTTATTATAATGCATATCTCACTACCAGAATTCACTTTAATGCACAGAAAAGAGCATAACAAAATATGAAGTGTAATGTCACACAGTTCCTACACATACGTATATAGGGCAAATTGGGTAAACTACGCAGTTTCGTGACGTATCTTATTTCGTGGTACTACTCTCCAAATATAATTGCCATCTATGTAGAACCGCTAAAGTTAACTGTCGAACACGTAGTCCTACCTAATTTGTGGTATACAATTTGGGGTGTTTCATCATGTGTCATAAGGGATTGAACTATAACTCTTTGATACCAAATATATATATGGTTGATGAAGAGCGCAATTACATAATGAAACATTTTATTTTCTTAGAAACTTAATCCCTGAGAGCAAGAAGAGAAGTGAAGAAGCTTGAAAACCATATTATGATGACAGTATTTGGGGGAAGTGTTCACGGAATGAAGAACAAATTTCGAATAAGAATGAAACTAACTGAAAATTGTATTTGACAAATAGGCCTTACCATGAAAAGAAGTCATTTACTTAGAAGGCTGGTCATTCGAGAAATTAGCTTGTACTAACACCAAAATGACCTGCTCTGTTAGAGCACTGTGGCTCGTCCCAGCTTCGATTGAAGGTTGTGAAAACAGAGTTTCTTTCTTTATTCAAATGGCGACAAGGCTGTCGATAGAAACTGGCGTTTTATTTGAAATCTGACAGCTTTAACCAATCTACAGCTTGACAGTGAACAGAGTCACTTGGCGAAAGGAATACTCTAGAACGCTTTAATGTGAGAGAAATTGTATGGCTCTCAACATCGTGATGCACGTGAAAGGAGAAATCGGTCTGTGGAATTCGTGATCGGAAGCCTATTTGTATTTACTGTGGTGCCATGCCTGCACATTCTTCTGCTTTCTGGAGGAAGGCCGACAACGTTAAGAACTAGTGGTTTGTTTTGAAGTACTACTCAATATTGCTGCTGCGTTTTGGATTTTTATATTATGTGGCGTAGTAGGTAGATATAAACGTTTCGGAGGAACACTCTCTCTCGATCTTCAGGTTTGAAGTCATTTGGGTCTGAAGAGGAAATATTAATATCCAGCGAAAAGTCAGAATCCAGACTGCACTATGTCACAACGCAGAAAAACATAATGTGAATATTCACCGCTGTGGAAAATCAAGATCTTCTAACTACCAAAGGCTTTATAAAACAACACAAATCGTCTTTATATAAGACGAAAATATAGGTCACCGAGGTGACCGCTTTTCTTGCTACAAGAGATATTTTACACCGTTAGATTGTCAGTAACCCGACAAAGTACAATAGTAGGGACCGCGTCATAGCTCAAGCGGTTAGTCGCTGGCTTCTCACCTCAG
>NW_019728516.1:257817-261855 GCF_002891405.2 Cryptotermes secundus | reverse complement strand
TGTCTGCCTTTATAACAATTCTGTTGCGGTCGCTCTCTTATGTTTTAATTCTGTTTAATTATAAATGTATTGTGACGTGCCGCCATTAAGGCCGGACGTTATTAAGTTCACCTGAATTTTGTTTCCTTCCTTGCAGTTCATTGTTCAGTTATTATCATGCCATTCGATGCTATATAGCCTACGCTACTGAAAGTAAACAAAACAAAAATAAATTTAAAAAACACATCAACTTACTATAGGCTCACTACTCATTACAAATAAAGTGGCCAATTAGCAAATTAACTTTGATCCGTAACTTTAAGAGTGTAATATATTATAAAACCTACACAACTACACTCTATTAACTGTTCATACATTTCAATTCGAAGAACGGAAGACGCATTTCAACGTAATTTGTTACACACATATAAGCGAATTGTTTAAATGACATTTAACGTGGCATAAGTCATGTTCAGACGCGTGCAGTCCATGAATCGTAATTGTGTTTGTCCAGCATAAAGTACCCAGATCAGCGTAGCAGTCTGAGTACAATGCTTATATCTCGGATAAAGAGCATTAATAGTCAGTTTCTGTTCGTCTCGACAATCACAGGCCGGGAGACAACGACAACAATGAAACAATTCTAATTAAGCCAATTGCAAAGAATCTGTAACGAAAACAGAAACTTAACTTCTCTGTGTTAGCGCGGTTCTCCTCTTGTAAACATTTCTGCCTTAAATGAAATATCACAGGATTGTTTTGTTCTGTAACAGCTGTTTTGCAATAGTGATTGGTGGGCTCTTGTGAATGACGTAATGATGTGTTTTAATGACAGGCATTGTTTACCGATACACTTCTCATTCAATGAATTCATGTTCCATCCAGTGTAATCAATTTTTAACTGTTTTAAATATTATGTTTTGATACATGTTTTGGCCTAACTTAGCCATTATCGAAAGGTTTTCCAGTGCAACAAAAAGAAGTTACTTCACACAGTTCCTTTGGAACATTTGCGAGTCTATGAAGTTAGTATAAAATTAGTCTGTTAGGTATCGGCAAAACAGTACAAAATGGTATCAATATGGTATATGGGAAGGTTATTATTACTGAAGTATTAGATAACGGCAAGTACTTACAGCAGGAGTTTTTGTATATTTTATTTTGAAATNCCTGGAGGGTAAAGGACGTCCGGTGCTTAAGGCTGACAAACTTACCTCCATCTGTGAGGCGATTGTCTAGCTAATGTGGAACCCTCAACGTCTCACACGCTATGGGCCTCCATGACCAGTTACAGGAATAGCTTTACCTTCACATTTTCCATTATAGTATATAACACTTATGTTTGACTTCCTCTGTGGTCTATTGGGCAGAGTTCCCATCTACAGATCCAGAGGTCTCGGATTCGATTCGGATTTTCTGAGAAGTAGTGGGTCTGGAACAGGGTCCACTCAGCCTGGTGAGGATAACTGAGGAGCTACTTGAATAGAAAAATAGCGACTCGGGTCTAGAAAACCGAAATTAACGGCCTTAGGGATTCGTTGTGCTGTCCACGTGACACCCTTTATCCACTAAGCAGGATGAAGTTGTATGAACTGGATTAATCTGACTCAGGATAGGGACTAAAGACGAGTTTCTGCGAACGCGAAAATGAACCTTCGAGTTCTATAAAATATTGGGAAATTCTTCAGAGGCTTAGCAATGGATGGCTTCTCAAAAAGGAACCAGTTCCATGGAGTTATGATGATGATGATGATGATGATAATGATAATGATGATAATAATAATAATAATAATACAGCAAGAATTTTGTTAATTTTCTACCCGACATCAAGCGTTGAAATGTTTTTATTCAGACCGAAGACTGTCCACGTTATCTAGTGACAAAACTAAATTCTAACATTCACTTCACTGCTTCTTCGCAGAGAAACATTTTTTTCTTGAAAGATATTTAGAAATCGTAATTGATTTGGCATAGTTTCATGGTATACACAGCAAGTTAATGGGACAGATCTTTTTACCTTCTGTTTTGAAGGTAGGAACAACGACTTCTTTCTTATAGTGGAATAAAATGAAGTAGGTGTAAAGAAGAGAGGCGTCAGGCCAGAGAAACGTGGAAACAAATGTTACTACTTTTCAACGAAAAGTCGACTCTACTAGCTATGCGTGACATCAGTACAATTAGGTTAATCAGAAGTAAAAGTATCTGAAGATAAGATTAAAAAGAAGCGGTTGGACGAGAGAGCTACCAGGCCTGGGCCTGGATGAGCAACAGGTTCTCATCTCGCTTGCTGGCCTGCTAGCATTTGCCAGCCAACGCAGATGAAGTTCACATTATTATTCAGGAATTAGTTGACACAACACAGAAAACATACTGCTTCTCCAAATATGTGCGTAACGACATTTAGGGGGACAAATTTATGTTTATTCTGATTAAGGTAAAGTTATCCCTGTGCTAAACTAATTAAGCACTACGCCATGAAGGATTTTGTTGGGGTGGATTTATAGATCAACGTATTCTTGACCTCTGCACTAGTTTGAGTTAAGTGGTTATGTTCAAGCCGCTTTACCCCGGGGAAAGAGCTCCCGGTGCCCATTGGATTGGAGGCTTGGGTGGGCCCCCAGGACCGGTCTGGATGATATGGAGAGAAGCAAAATCTTGCTCATACCGGGACTCGTACTGCGACCCCTTGGCCGTCAAATCAATGCCCAGTACCAATACCGACTGCGCTATACTGGCTCCGTTTAGTCCATCATTTGAAATACAGAAATACAAAAAAACTCCATGGCCTGTAGTCCGCAAGAATAGTTTACCGACGGAGCGACCGCCGCTTTCCGGCGAAGTTAGTGCCAACTTTTGCGGGTAGAGGGTGTCACGTGGTCAGCGCATCGGTTCCCCACGGCCGTTAATCTCGGTTTTCTAGACCGGAGCCGTCTTATCCTTGAAATAGCTCCTCAGTTATCCTCACGAGACTGAGTGAACCCCGTTCCAGATCCACTACATCCCAGAAAATCTGGTAGCGCCGGGAATCGAACCCGGAACCTCTAGGTCTGTAGCCAGGAACTCTGACCACTAGACCACAGAGGCGGTCACAGAAATACACTATGGTAGCAAAATGTAAAATATTTTAAATGTTAAAGAAGGATACACATAACAAGCACTGGGCTTTGAACTGTTAATTACCGACATAGGCTGTGGTTAGTTAGCTGCACACTGACAGCAGAAGAAAGAAGATGAATCAGGGAATCCTGCTTAGTAACACCCATCTCCAGTTTTGTTTTGATATTATCGGTAGATACTGCATCGTTACATAAACAGCCTTTATAATTTACTGGAGATTCGTGTTCAGTAAATTGGATAAGAGGTTCTCGAAACTACTTTGCATTGGCACCGCCTGCCACGAACGCCTGTATTAAGAACGCTCTCAGAGCTAAAAACTGTCCACCTGTTTCTTTCGACATGTTTTATCTACGAACTCATTTGTTTTCTTTTACATATTTAATTACGTGTCATGGTAGCAATGTATGGATTTAGATAAAACCGCTTAAAATATCTTTGTGTCCAGTACACTTTTATTTCACCTAAAAACGTTCAGGCGATATGCAACGTAATATTCCAATAAGGAAGTAAGAGAGGCAGAGAAATTCTATGCCAGCAGTGGACTTCAAGTAGATCACATGTGTGGCTTTCATTTGAATTCAGTTATACAAACGGATATAATGATTGATTTTCAGGATTATTCATGTTCCAAATTTTTAATGAGACCACATTTCGGGAACTCGACTCTGTTTCCGACCTCAGGTATAAAGCCTAATCAGTTGGGCCCAATGGATAAAACACGTTCCTCTGTCTTGAATTCGCTTCAGAGATTGGATCTAACTAAATAAACTTTGTATCTGAGAACTGAGACAGGATCGAGCAGCCCTGTCCAACACGGCGCCCTCCGTAGCCACATATAATTGAGCCGATTTTTAATATTAACTCAAACTGTAAGACAAGAGACATTTTTGAACGTCTGAGTACTGTTAAATATTTTCGAAAAATTTTATTATTATTATTATT
>NW_019728516.1:228426-257579 GCF_002891405.2 Cryptotermes secundus | reverse complement strand
TGCATCTGCAGTTTGTAAATAATGTAATAAGAAAAGAATGTTCTAAATTTTAGCTAAATCTACGATCCGAACTATGTATTTAAGTGATATCTGTAGATGCGTCAGCTAAAAATAACTAAAAACTAACTTTATGGGGCAGAGCCCTTCTTGAAAAGATAACATTCATTCAACTACCCAAGAAAATTCGCCGCCTTTTATGGAACCCGAATTTTTATTTCATTATTCCTTAACCTGATACAAATGAATTTATTCCACACCCTTACTCCCCATTTCTTTAGATGTATTTTAATGTGATCCTTCCATCTCTGCCTAGTCCTACCAAGTGATCTCTTGTTTTAAGGATCTCCAGTCAAAAACTGATATGGACCTGTAAATATGACGTTTAAAGTAAAACTAAAACTCACCTCAACTAGTGCCGAGGTCAAGGAAACGTGAATCTATATATCTACTCCCCCTTACGCTTTCATGGCGTAGAGTTTAATTAGTTATTCACAGGGACAACTTTATCTATTTTTACCTATATTTTCGGTAAGATTTTCATGCACGTTTTACTGATCATGATAACACTGTAATCGACAATTCAGATTTTTTGGGCAGACGTAGGCTACTGTGTGCGTTTACAGCACGGATGGTGAACCCTTTCGTTAACTTGTGCCAGATTTATATCATAAGTTACTTATGAACAAGGGGGGACGTTATGGTGTTCATACCTCCAGTGCGGCATCGTGAGCTTAATGAGATATCTACTGTTGAAGAATTTTATACAGTTCTCCAAAGAGAGCGACGTGAAAGCCACTTTTTAGAGCACTTTCAGAGACGTGTCTTTAAACCGGAGCAAGTATCTGACGTTTCAGAAGTAATTCGCGAGAAAATAGAGGTTGCGTTTTCTAGCAGCATTCTTTCTTCGGGTAACCGTATTCTTACCGATCGTGGTGAATAAAATGTTACGCGTATTACCAGTAATTACACGTAATTATAGCGTTATCACTATTTCTACACTTTATAATTCACTGTCACACACACACACTAGTGGTTTCCTAGTAATTAAAACACAGGAACTATAATAGTCTCACTGAATTACACACTCCAGATATTACATATAAAGTCTACTCTTCTCAGCCACACTCTTACAACTAACTCTTTTCTTCGCAGCTTCCTGTACAGAACGCTGTGCTCTCAACTCTACTCTCCTGAACTATGATTCAAGAAACGATGTTCTTCGTTTGTTATTAACCTTCGGCGCGGACTTCAGAGAAAACACCTGTTACTTGTCAGACTGCGAGTTCATTGGTCCGTTACCGGCACTGGATGTTGCGCGGACGACATAGAAAATACAGCCTCATCTACTGTTGCGTGTTGGACCGCGTTTATCGAACCGTTGCCTGGCATTGGGTTGATCAAAACCATTACATTTCTATTGTTTCCGGCTTTGGGAATGTGTCTATTACCCAGCAATGGGGTTTTCTGGCTGCATAAGTTAATGTTTTGAGGAAAACAAGAAGCATACATATATTTTACGAAAATAAATTACGGCTTCGTAAACTACTGAAATTCTAAAAGGCTTCAGATGTTAAATTTGTTTCCAAGGAGAAAGCTTTTCGTGATTTTACTGTGGCACTAGCAGCAGGTAAATTTATAAAATCAGGAAACGAGAGCTCTCTTCCCCTCCACCGCAAGTTGTGGATCAGTGTTTAACACCCCTTCTATGAACTGAAGTAGTCTCGACTGAGTTTCTCTTGGTCTTCCTCATTACCTCCAGCCACACGTATATTCTGGGATCATATCTGAAATTAGGCCACACCGCTTAATTTTGCATTTTCCAATTAACTATTCACTAATTATCCCATCATTTCATTCTGTATATTCGCAGCTAATTACAGTACAGTTAAATAAACCACAAATAAACAAATACACATGCTCTTTCTCTCCCCTCCCGCTCCATCTTTCACACAGACCATGTAGAAGGTCTCAAGACGTAATTTACAAAGACGTACATGGTGTTCCATGTAAACCATGAAACCATGTTATGAACCCTAAAACCTATCACAACGGCCGAGCGATCTAGAGCATGAAATGTCTTCGTACCATTGAACTCTGGGATCGCGAGTTTGTATCCCATCAAGGCATGGATATATGTCTGCGATTTTTCTGTTTGGGTTGTCCTGTGTAGGTAGCGGCACTGCGACAGACTGATCACCCGTCCAAGGAGTCCGACCAACTGTCTACAAGATCCATAGTTCCAGGTTAATACTGAATGGAATAGGCCGGAAGGCCTGATCCGTCAAGTCAGAAGAAGAACAGGTACCTCAGAACTGCTATGTCTGTCATATGTAGAAGGAAAGTATCTCATTCACATGTGGAAAGAAGGCGTGTTTACATGACTTGATGGTAAGCGACTTAAAGATCCGTGGAAATGCGAAGTTAGGTCTGACACAGAAATTGGTTTTAGGGAAAAAGAATGAGAGAAATTGAAAAAGAAGGGGTTACAATGTGTTGGCGGGGAAACATTTTATTGGGAGACGGTGATGGGGAAGGCAGAACAGGCACTGCCCCAGGATCGTGAAGGCCTGTGTGTGCAGGGTGTCTGTACATGCATATCCTAAACAGTAGCATAATAACAAAAACTGCTGTATAAAGTGAGACAAGAAGAGAAGAGAATTGAAGTGAAAACTGTAAACGGAGCCATTCTCATGAAAACTTTCTTCATCTTCAACTTGAACAATTATTCCCCAAGCAGTCTTAAAAAGTTGAAGTGTAAATCTGCCTCAGGATATGTGGCTCTTAAAAGCAAGCGTTTTCCCCATTCTCACCTAAATAAATCGCAGTGCTCAAATGCGATGCACTGGCGTTCCAGACTGTGTGCAGGGCCAGTGGCGGATCTGGCATCAAGATGTGCCGATCTGGAAGTGAACCATTTCATGCACATTGGTAACTATATATACCACCTGCTGCAATATTCAAAAACTTCCTGCTTGCTCACAGAGCGTTGAACGTGTTTTGCATGACTTATAAACCATCGTTATTTCTCTAAACAGAAATTACCGACCTCTTCCTTTTCTAATGGAGATGTAATGTGTCTTCTGTGAGGTAGGAACTGAATTTATATTATTAAATTAATTTAAAGTTTCAAGGACTAATGGGACCACGGCTCACTACACTACTACTACTACTACTACTACTACTACCATCAATGTTATCATTATTACTACCACTACTACCATCACTATTACTACCGCTAACGCTAATATTACTACTGCTGCTCCTACTACCACTACTATAATCACCAATACTACTGCTGCTACTACTACAACCACCATCACTACTGTCATTACTACTACCACTACTACTACTTACTCAAGGCAAAAAAAAATAGCGAAAAATATACGTGTCAGAAAGAAACAACTTTGGAGACCTAGTAGTAGGCGGGAGAAGGTATTAAAATTGATGTTAGACATATCGAGTGATATAAATTGTCAAAATGATTAATAATTTCACAAGTTAGTTCTGAAGTGGGACATACCAAAGTGTCTAATTAATAATTGTTAAAGAATAGACCGAATTTGACTTATAGTACAAATAATAATCTTTTGTGAATCTGGTGACGGACCGTCTGGTTCACTTTGAAATTTAAGTGCCTTGTCCAGTGAAGCGTACGACCCGGATCCACCACTGTACAGAACTGAAGATTATGCAGCGCAAGAGTGATGAAGACTTCGGTGAGGTCGCCTACCTGCTTCTGTCTATAAAGTTTTACTCTAAATTACAGTTACGTATATGCAGCGTCATCCTTCCTCTCTGAGCATCCTGAAGTGATATTAAAGTTTACGTCTGTACTTTTAAGGTTCTGTTTGCCTCATTGCACTTTACGCCTAATTGTGGTCGCTGTTCAAGTCACACATCTGTCCAATGGCATGTTTGCACAATTCTGTTTGTCAATCTATTTCCAAAACGTTTAAATACAACATCAGACTCTCATATAAGAGCTCTCGTGAATGCGATAATGACACTTCACATTACATAAAAGGCGGGGAATATCTTGACCATCGCAGAAAATTGCATAGGCCGAATGAGGAACTTCAGACTTCGTGCTCGTCTGCATGATTTGTTTTTCAATGGCTCTTCCAGCCCATTCAGGGCCCTGACCTCTTATTCAGTTCCGTAATCGTTTTTTTTTTAACAGACGGTAGGACTCCTTGGGCGATTGATCAGCCCGTCGCAAGGCCGCTACCTAAACACAGGACAACACAAACACATTAAACGCATTCTCTTACCAAACATCCGTGCCTTGATTGGGATTCGAAGCCACTATCCCAGCTTCCGAGCCAGCGATGATTGTTCACGCCTTAGACCGCGCGGCTACTGTGACCGGCCTCTTCAGCATGATTTTTTTAATTCTGCGCTACAGCCCCAATCTGGACCTTGGCCTACCTCCATGAAACTCTCCGTTTCAATTCAGTTTACTAGATCTTAGACGTTCGGTTGGTCTCATTGGGCGGGTGATCAGCTCGTCGCAAGGCCTCTACCTGTACACAAACACAGAAAAACGCACACGTACACACGGACATTGAACATCCATGTCCTGAGTGGGATTCGAGCCTACGATGCAGGCTTCCGAGCGAGCGAAGACAGTGCATGTTCTAGACCGCGCGACTACCGTGACCGGCCCTTCAAGTCAAGACAGATCGTTTGGGAGGAACGTGCAGCACGAGTTGGTGAAATCAGAAATCTATAACATAAACCTGGAAGAAAATCCGAAGTAAAGAGACCATTTGGGAGACGAAGGCTTCGATGTGAAGATAATATTAACGTGGATTTAAAACGATGTAGATTTGATTAATTTGGCTGAGGTGAAGAACCAGAGGCAGGCTTGTGTAATTATGGCAATGAAATGTTTATGTAAGGACGGGCAATTTCTTCAGTACTTAAGAGACTATTAGCTTCTCAAGAAGGACTGTGGTCCCACTCTATGCTGCTTCGGGTCCATCTCGGACAGCATCCTGTGAGAGCAAATCATGTTCGCATTCCTATGACAATCTGCTAATTGCAGACACGCACACAAATTTAATTAGGAGAAAGTTTACATTTACTGTTACATTATTATTATTATTATTGTTAACAGGTTTATTATTATTTATTTGAAATATCGTGATTAAATTTCATTGGCTCATACAACTGGACTTTGTATGAGCTGCATTAGGGATACTTGTTTCATGCCCCTGTATAGTATTTCTGCTTCCCAGAAGATACTTTTCTAATCTGGGGGGGGGGTTGAATTCTCAAGAATTTTAACATACAGTTTTACCTACGCACAGTTCGGGCACGTCACAAGCCAGTAAAAAGAGAAGAAAGGTAAAGTTAGGCCTGTAACAGGCCGTGGAGGCCCACATCGTTGTGAGAAGGCGAGGCTCCCTCATTTTCTAGACAATTGGCAGGCGCGTAAGGCCGACAATCTTACCGCCATCTGTGAACCGATTGTCTACAGAAAATGTGGGAGCCTCGACGTCTCACAACCTTATGGGCCTATACGACCTGTTACAGTGACAGCTTTACCTTTTTACCTTCTACTCAATACTCCTGTAGGTGCTTTCGGAAAATGTACCGAAAATATTTCATGATTACTTTCGTGACTGTATATGGACGTTTTATAGCTAACTGTAGCTGTAAAGAGGTTGGAAAGCTATTCATTTTTCTACAATTACTGTATAATCTCATAGGACCTATAGCAGTGTGTAGAACTGAATTTTGCACTTTTATTGACTGTACTTACTCCTGGACCTGAGCCCTCTGGAGGATCTGCAAATTCTGCAGCTACTCAAGAATTTCCCAGGATCTTATGGAACCCGAAGGTTCAATACCGTGTTCACAAGAGCCCTCCACTGGTCCCTATCCTGAGCCAGATCAATCCAATCCATACCATCTCATTTCTTGACTGTACAGGAACATTAGAACTTACTGTACGTTCTGAGACGCTCTGTACGGTGTTATCACCGTTTAACCTGGGAATGCCTTGCAACAATATGCAGAAATGCACTTAACCGCTGACCTGACTACTACTACTACTTTTATATCCACCCCCCATACGCCTTCATGGCGCAGTGCTTAATTAATTAAGCACAGGAACCACTTTACTTACATTTGGAGCCGCGGTATCATACAGTTCGAGAACTCCTGACATAACTGAATAACAAAGTATTTTCGTCCAATGGCATTACGGAAAATTATTGTTGTTTATGTTGGGCACCGCCGATCACAGTGGCCGAGCGGTCTAAGACACGAAATGTCTCCGCTCGCTCGAACATTGGGATCGTGAGTTCAACTCCCACTCAATAAATGGATGTGTGTTTGCGTTTATTCTGTGTTTGCGTTTATTCTGTGTTTGTGTTAGGTAGCGGCCTTTCGACGGACTGATCCCCCGTCCACGGAGTCCTACTGACTGTCTAAGAAACTGAAGTGAAACGAGCGTTTCATGGATGCCCTATGCTTCGAGTGGGAGCAACAGGAATAGAAGAAGAAGAAGAAGAAGAAGACTCTGAGCACCAAATGAAAGTATCAAAGAGGTCTAAAACATCTGGGTGAAATGTCGAGTTTTTTAACGTTAGGCCAAGTGTTATTATATATGTATGTTCACCACTGTCACTAAAAGGTTAAATAGAAGCCACTGTTCTCTCTTTAGCGATCATTTTAATTGACAATACATAACCACCTTATGTTTTCTCATTTCTAGATAACAGTTAGTTTAATAATAAGACAGCGTACCTCAAATATATTCTCCTACTTTACCAGAATTCGCAAGATATAGGCATAAATCATGAACGGACCGCAGAACAGATATATTTGGAAATGTTGCCTTAAGCACAGCACATTTCTGATGTGTGTGGCCACTTTGGTTCTACTGTCTTGAAAATTAGAAGACATATGCAAAAGTGTAATTGACATAAAATATGTGTTTATTTTTCTCCTCAACAGCTCCGTTGAATAAAAAAAAGAGAATGTAACAGATAATCGTATACAGTAAACGTAACCAGTTCCGTGGCGCACTTCACGTAGTGGCACTGCACATTTTGCTTTAACGCGTCTCCATAGATGGCTCCCTAATATTTTCTTTTACTACTGAAATAGCGCAGTCGGTATAGAGACTGGTTACGGGACTGGACGACCGAGGGGTTTTAGTTCGAGTCCCGGTAGGGCCAAGAATTTTCACTTCTCCAAGTCGTCCAGACCGGTTCTGGGGTCCACCCACCTCCTATCCAATGCGTATCTGGGACTGTTTCCTTGGGGGTAAAGCGGCCGGGGCGAAAAGCTGACCACTCACCAACTAGTGCCGAGATCAAGAAAATGTGGGTCTATACATCCATGACGTAGTGCTCAATTAGTTAAATTCAGAGACAACTTTACCTTTTTTTTCCTTGGCACTACAGCTCCAGTGGGCCTATTCCTACCTCCATGAACTTCTCCGTTTTCACTTCGGTTTTTCTAGCTCTAAGACATTCGGTAGGACTCCTTGGGCGGGTAATCAGTTCGTCGTAAGGCCTCTACCTATACACAAACACAGAAAAACGCACACACACAAACTAAACATCCATGCCCTGAGTGGGATTCGAACCAACGATCCCGGTTTCCAAGCGAGCGAAAACAGTACTTGCCTTAGACCGTTCGGCTACCGTGACCGGCTCAACTTTACCTTTACCTTACTGAATTGGTCCTCAATGTTCTTTTCCAGATTCTCAGGAGCGGAAATCACGAATGACTTACAGAATTGGGAAATGCGCTGTTGACACCGGCGTGACTGACTATCACGAAGCCGCTGACTGAAAACACCGTAGGCATAAAAAGGACGTCAGCAAGCACCTGCCTAATTCCCTTGTTTCTCTAATTTGATAATCATCTGGAGCGAACAGTGTTTCAATTGTGTTCTATAATTGATCAAGGACTTGTACGTGATGTCGTGGCACTCATAAAGGGCACAGAATCACCGGCTCGTTAATAATATGGAGATGTTTTTAGCCTTCGCACTGAAGCTGTCACGGTTTAAAGATTAAATGGGATGATATATTACAACAGATTACTGGTAAGTATGCACGTTGATCTCAACGGGATCATAATAATTCGTTCACAGAATCGTACGCCAGCGGTTACTGCTAAATAAATAGTAAGAAAGGTGAAAATGCTGCTAAGGGCTTCGGTTGAATGATCCCCTAAAGATATTGATCGTGGTCTTCTGGGTTATGACATGGTGTAATATGGTAAGTGGTTATCAACATTTCGGAGGAACATACTAGCTCCATCTTCAGGAAAAAGTGGAGGGAGTACATTCCTAAGAAACCCTGGAACCAACCTATCAGATTGCTCGGGATCATAGCCAAGAAGACCACAATATGAATCTTCACCAACGAAGAATCCTCAAGTCTCATACACTGGAACAAATGCTTTACTCTATTCAGTATGCACGAAGCAGTCTCCAACATTGTATCTGTTCGCGTAATTGTATTGCCAAGACAGTGTATAAGTGTTGTGTCAAGTGACAGAGCATATACGTGTATATCAGGTAAAGGATTATGAGAAACTCAGTAAGTATGATGGAATATGTTTCATCTCAAAAAGAATCTTAAAGACTAAAACATGGAGAAGTAAACAGTGAAAATTTTAACGTACAGGGTGAGCACAAATGATCTTTACGAACTCGGAAATTTACAGCAAATCAACAACTGAACATCTGAACCTTTCGTCATTAAACTACAATTGTCATAGTTGTTTTACCACCTATAGATGTTCAATAGGTGCCACAAACCGGAAGATCGCGGGTTCGATACCCGATGAGGTCATTAGATTTTTTAAATGCCTTAATCCTTCCAGCCGCAATATATAACACTGGGGTCGCCTCAGCTTCTAAGAGAAATGAGTACCAGAAATCTACCTGGGAGTAAAGGGAGGCCGGCGCGTAAGGCTGACAACCTCAACGTCCGCTGTGAGTCGATTGTCTAGAAAATGTGAAAGCCTCGACGTCTCACAAGCCTATGGGCCTACACGGCCCGTTACAGGGATAGCTTCACCTTAGATGTTCAACATAGGCATTACTGGTTGGCATCCCAGTCCCACAGAATTGTTTATAAAATGCATAAATGGATCCCCAGGAAGGTGGATCCACTCGAAATTCCGTCTGATAGCGTTGGTGCAAGCGTTTCACACGTTTTATTTTATCAAACCACATGATATCGTTCGCTTTTCGCAGACGTGTCGCCATTTCCTTGACTGCAGTGCAAATGGCAGCAAATGACTGCAACTGCATACGAAGACTTTGATTCTAAACTCTGAGAGTTGTAATCTGTGTACGAAATTTCGGATGTGTCGTTTTGCCTGGGTCTTTCGGAATAAATTTCGGTAATTTTATAGATCATTTGCGTTCACTCTGTAGTAGAACTCTTTATATGGATGTCAATCCTGGAAAATTAAAGCACGAGACATAACAGGTGACAAGAAGCAGAGATGAGATACTTCAAAACAAATAAATGCTGCATTACATTGGACTTTGTTAAAAATGAAAATATTACGAAGACCTGAAAATAGTCAGTAAAAAATAAAACAGGTGAACGGAGAAGTTCATGGAGGTAGGTCTAGGCCCACTGGGGCTGTAGTGCCAAGGGGAAAAAAAATAAAGCAGACGAAGACAAGACAAAACTGCATAAACTTTCTGTCAGAATAACTGACTGAAGCATGCTGAAATAGATTATATGGTGTATACAGAAACCATGCCGAGACTACGATGTCTTGGACGAGATGGAATGAATATGTAAAGTCGAAACAGGTTCTATTTCCTCTACCATAAAGTGAAGAAAGAAGAAAAAAAACGTATTGTATCTTATGCCCATATTCCACTTCTATGCGAGTTTAATAACCAACTGACTAACTAACTAACGCAATGGAGCAGAGTTCTTTTTCAGAAACCAATAAGAAGTCGGATAATAAAGATATCATTATCATTACTGCTTTCATTGGAGGCCGTAAACAGCCCTTATCCGGAGTCAAATGAATCCAGTCCACAACTTCCCACTCGATTTCTTCAAGGTCCATTTCAATATTACCTTGCCATCACGCACAGATTTCCAAGTAGTCTCTTCGTTTCAAATGTTCCCACGAAAACTTTATATGCACTTCTTATCTCTCTGGGTGCTACGTGACCCGCCCACTTCACCCTTCATATCGTCGCTCTAATAACACTGCATGAAGAGCATACATAGTCAAACTCCCATCCGTCTGTCTGTCCCTCCCACCCCGTTTCTCCCACAAGGCTCATTGTAGAAATAAAAAGTCTTATTCTTGAAAAGACAACCCCTGGAAAATTGTTAATTTGGCTGTGACATGCATGAGTTCTAGTCCAAGTCAGTTTATCTGACCATTCTTTCCCCTTAAGCAAAACAAAGCGACCATGACGGCAATGAGCTTGTTTTCGTACTAGTTCTGACCACGGTAACGAAACGTTTTCTGAAGGTCACAAAAACGACATGCCTGTGGGTCCTATAAAATAGAGTCATTACATGTAAATTGGCATAACCACAAGGGACAACAAATTTGTTCCCCAAAGGTCAGTGCAGATCGTTTTTACGAACATGCCAAATGTCTGTGTGTCCATTTTACTTTGTTTCTGAGCCGCAGAATATAATTGTACTTTCAAAAACTGTTTCAGGAGATAATCCCGGAAAAATGACTGATTATTAACTATCCTGTTCCTCCCAAACAGTGAAGAACAGAAAGAATGATAAATATAAGAGCCGTTTCTTTTCGCGAGTTATCTTCGGCAAAATAGCTGGTCTCTTCTGAAGAGTACTATATTCTGGCATATAATGCCGTGTAGTCCGTTGAAAGTCAACGACGTTTCGGAGGAAAATATCGCTTCCATCTTCATGCTCGGCTTATTCTTCGACCCTGAAGACGGAAACGATATGTTCCTCCGAAACGTCCGTTGAATTTCACTGGGCTACATGGCGTTATATCCCAGAAGGCAGTATNTGAAGAGTACTATATTCTGGCATATAATGCCGTGTAGTCCGTTGAATTTCATTGGGCTACATGGCGTTATATCCCAGAAGGCAGTACTCTTCATAATCAGATATGTGATAACCTCAAACCCTACAACTATTTCTTCTGTTTCAAGAATAATACTCAGGTTGCCTAGAGAGCATACGTGGTAACATGACGCACTTCCAAACCTTCCTGAAGATAAGAATGTTTTTTGCATTAGCGCCGTTTAGAACAGTCCACTCCCCCATAGGCCTTCATGGTGTAATGTTTAATTAGTTAAGCATAGGGACAATTTTACCTTTTTTACCTGCCACTTGGGGGCACGCGGTAGCGTAGTTGCTTGAGGCACTATGCTACAAGCCGAAAGGTTGGGGGTTCAATTTCCGATGAGGTCATTGGATTTTTTTCAATTGACCTAACCTTTCCAGCCCCATTATGGCCCTGGGGTCGACGCAGCCTCTAACAGAAATGAGTACCAGGAATATTTTTGGATTATTCTTGGGAGTAAAGCGCGGCCGGCACGTAGTGCTGACAACCTTGCCTCCATCTATGAGCCGATTGTCTAGAAAATGTGGGAACCTCAACATCTCAGAACCCTATGGTCCTCCACGGCCTGTTACAGGAATACCTCTACTTTTTTTTTATTTTTTACCTGCCACTTAGAACAATTCCGTCCCTCACGGAACAAAGGGCATACGTAGAGTTCTTGAAGAAGAGGCTGTGTAGGCTCTAGCTAAAATAAACTGAAGTTTACATTAGAGTATGACGTGATGTATTTTCATCTGTATATGTCCAAGGCAATTCAGTTGTGCGTTACGAGTAGCTACGAACAGTATGCTAAAATGTTATGTCTGTGAAATTCCAATTACAATTCAGAAATACAATTTTCTTTATACGGCTCGCCCAGTAAGAACTGTGTTTTGAAGGTCACCAAATGACGTGTATTCATCGAAGAGCCGAAAACTGTTAAATGTAAGTAACCATCACGGTTTGCAAAACTTGTATCTGAAATTGCAGTACAGGATAATCCGCATGGGTCTGACGGTAATCTGTACTACAATACACATTCTGATGCCCGTAAATGATTGACAACTGGAAGGCGAAAAACATAAATATTAGAAATAAATTATGCATAAGCCTAGTTTACTGATTAAACGAGAAAAATTAGCCATTTAAAGCAGTGTTTGTCAACCGCCGGGCCCTCTTCTTATAGAACAAATAATTTACAGGGCTGCGGTCTGATAAAGGTTGAGAACCACTACTTTAAAGCAAAGTTCCACTTTTGTTCCACCTGTTTTAACATTATAAACTCCGAATTTTGCCCTTCAATCATGATTTCTGTAACTGTGGATCAAGGCTCCAATGTGGTAGCAACTACTGTGAGGGGTCGACGAGTTCTCATAAATTATTTAAAGTCTAGTTGTATACACGCACAGCTTTGGCAAGTCAGAAATCAGCAAGATTTAATATATAGGTGTGTGTACTTCCGGAAAAATGTGTCTGTAGCCAGCGAAATATTTCGCCAACATTTTCGTGACTGATTAGGAACATTTTAAAAATTTAACGTAGGCGTTGAGACGGTTCAAATGTTACTAAGAGTCAGGTCCCTGCTCTCTCCGCACAACCTGGGAGGTGCACTTGCAACGATGTGTAGATCCACACTTCTTGTGCCAGTAAAGGAACATTTTACAGCTTACTGTAGATGTAAAACAGTGTACAGCTATTTAGGTTCCTGCTGTCACCGCACAACCTGAGAGGTGCACTTGCAACGGTGTGTAGATCCACACTTCTTGTGCCAGTACAGGAACATTTTACAGCTTACTGTAGATGTAAAACAGTGTACAGCTATTTAGTTTCCTGCTGTCACCGCACAACCTGAGAGGCGTAATTGCAACGGTGTATAGATCCACACTTCTCGTGCCAGTACAGGTACATTTTACGGCTTACTGTGGATGTAAAACAGTGTACAGCTATTTAGGTTCCTGCTCTCTCCGAACAGCTTGATAGGGATCTGCAACGGTCTACAGAACTACATCTTTCGTGAATTTACTGGAAGATTTTCCAGCGTACTGTAGGTGGAGAGACAATGAATAACTACTTCTCTTCCTGCCGTCACTGCAGAGTCTGACAGAGGCCTGCAACAATGTGTAGAACTCCATTATTTTTGCAAGTTTACAGGGACATTTTATAGCTTACTGCAGGAACAGAGACAATGTAATGGTTTGTATGTTACTGCTGTCACAATACAGTAAGGCAGGGAGGGACCTGTAACAATGTGCAGAACTATACTTTTCACTGACCGGCTGGGATGGGAGATCCTACCAATTTATGATTTATTTCAGGAAGTATTGGTATCGTATTTGAGAACCCCTGCCTTGTAGTATGTTAAAGATTCTTAGACTACAAAATAATTTCCCTGAATGGCGTCAACAAATGATTTTGTAATAGAGGTATGACGTATTTTCTGCGGAGTATGAAGTTAATTTTTAAATATTATTTATATGGATTCCAGGTTCAGAGTTTCAAAGGTTTTTATGATGACTCTGACAGCAAATAACTTCCTCTTGGTTGATATGATTATATTTTATATATCTTGCTTCAAAATTGCTCTGACTGCATTTGTTATCAAAGGAAAATAATAGCTCAAGTCTTAGTTTAGCTGCTCTACTGGTATGTAGTAGTGTATTTCACGACGTTTGCATTTAGCATAGGGGCAGGCGCCAAGGAGAGGAATTATTAGTGTTCTGTAGACAAAATGTGTCACCGGTGGTAACGTTACCTGATACCAGTGGACATTTCGTAACAATACACATTATCTCACCGGTATCGACGGGAGTTTATGTATCGTCGATCGATACCGATCACAATACTTGAGTTATAAACAATGAAACAATAAAAGGTGACTTTAGTCGCGTTAAAGGTGAACGAGTCATGACATTTCAAAATAACGCGAGAGGAAACTGCAGAATTCAAATTACGTATTTCTTCCCTTTTCTGATATAGACACATACATTTCTAAAACAGCGGACATAAGTAACAGCGGGTGACAGCACAGAAAACTGATCTCTTTCACATACAGAGTAATCAATTTAAAACCGCACCCAAGCAGAGAACATTATGTTTTATATATAAAACAGAAAGGACTGCTCCAAGTACTGTACATATCCTGTATTGTTCGGAATACATGTATCCGTCCTCTTGATCATGTTTCACGATACACGTGTAAGAGTTTCACTGCAATATTTTGTTATTAAGGTGAGTTTTCAAATAGATCACCCTGTACTTAACACGTTGCAGACAGAAATTTTATGTCTCGTACTGGATACAATAGGAGTTAGTCACTTTTGTTACCTTGTATTCAACGCAAGTAAATGGTGAAGACATTCTCAATCCACGGGTTATAATTCAATGCTTTCTTCCAACTGAACAAAGGAAACCATTCTACAGGAGTTCCTAGCAGATGAAAGGGCAAACCTGACAGTTATCTCTCAAGCCAACACATGTGCTGATATCAGCGTATGTTGAATCTATCTCAAGCCTACGAAGCGAGATGTACTACAGAGGTCTCAAATGTCACACACAGAGACAGGAATAGTACAAACGATAACATAGACGGAGGGAAACAGGAAACTGTGGATTGCATTTTGGGGTCTCTGCATGCCGAGAGGGAAGTATGCTATTGCGGCGAAAGTGGCTGAGTACACTGCTACCTGGAGTACGGCGAGTTCGCTGTAATAACTCCCAAAGAGAAAAGAACACCTGAATGTACAGGCTTGTCAGTATTAAGTGGATCCTTCGTAACCACGTCATGGCTCGAGCTCGGTCATATATAAGAGACGGCATCCAGATAAGTTAGTGATGAGGGCAGAGGAAAAGGGGCGGTCCTCCAACTGTGGGATGGGGAGTAAGACTAACTATTCTTCTAGCAAGAGGCCAGCATGTCACATAGGTTACACAAAATGAGAGGGTCGGGGCACTTGTATCCATGAGATAGATGAGAAATGCATAATCAATTTTTGATCACAAACCCTGAAGGGAAGAGACAATTCGGGAGACCTAGACATGGATGAAAGAGTAATGTTAAAAATAATCTTAAGGAAATGATGAAGGATTGATCGCTTGTGAACACTGTAATGAATCGTGTTCTTGTTGTTTAACGACGGTGTCAATATTGAAACTATGTAGCGACAGAACAATATGGCGATGGGCCCGTGGGGCGAATGACTATGCTGGCGCAGACCAGTAGCACTTGACCCGAAACCGAAACCAAAACTATATAGCGGCGATGATAAGATGATCAATTAAATGTGGAGGAGTTGGCAGAGGAAACTGAAGTGCTCGGAGAAAAGCTGCCCCAGTGTCACTTTGTCGACTACAAATCCAGTGATACCGGAGAAGACTTGGAATTTCATGACTAACTCAGCGACTGGTGGCTTCTTAAGGATCTGCTCCATGTAATTAGCACCATAATTAATATAACTGTTATGGGAGTCGTTTCTTATACGAATACAGACCTGCATACTGCCAGCCTATAGTATATTAGTACTCTGGTTCTGTCGACACTTAGAAGGTTCTGACCAAAGCTGTTCAGTCTTTTGTCCTTTAACTCTGTTAGCATTCTGTTTCTTTCCATGCCGTGTGTGTGTGTGTGTGACGAACAAACTGCGTAATCAAACTACACTCTGGCTGCGTAAAGCTCACAGGGAATATCTAGCTTACGTGTAAATGTGACGTTTCGGGGGCGGTGAAGATTCAGATTGCGGTTTTTCAGATTATGTCACCGTGTAGTGTGGTAAATGCTACTTCCATCTTCAGTATTCAGATGAAGATAAAGTCAGTAAGTTCCTTCGAAACGTCAGCAATCACTCATCAGATTACATGATGTTACAATCCTAAAGATCACAATCTCAAAATGCTCTCCCATTCAGTAATGATTAATGTTTGCATCCACAACTAGATGCTAAGAACTAATTAACAAACAAACATCCTACATGAGAAGAAACCAGTTCTCAGCCACTCAAGAATTTATAAAAATTTTAGGAACAGAAACTTCATTACCGTATTTACAAGATACCTTCAACGGTCCCTATCCTGAGACAGATCGATCCAGTCCATACACCTCATCCTGTAACCCTAAGATCCATTTTAATAGTATCCTCCAACCTACAACTATGTCTTCCTACTGGTCATCTTACTTCTGCCTTTCCCACCAAATTCCTATATGCTCCTATGCGTGCTACATGCCCTCCCATCTCATCCTCCTTGGCTTGATCATTCTAATTATACTTGGAGAAAAGTGCAAGTTATGAAGCTCCTCATTATGCAGTTTTCTTCAGCATCCTGTCACTTCATCTCTCTTCAGTCCAGTTATTCTCTTCAGCACCCTGTTCTCAAACACCCTCAGTTTATATTCCTTCCTTACTGTCAGAGACCGAGTTTGACACTCATGCAGATCCACAGGCAAAATTATAGTTTTGTATGTATGTTGTAATTTTCATATTTTTAGACCGGTACAAGCATATTGTCACTTTCTTGGTGTTTATGTTCGTGGCTTCAGCCCTGACCAGTCATTTGACTAGTTGCAGTGTCCGGAAATTAATTAGTTAATTTATTTATTTGTTAATGTTATTAAAATTTTGACAAATTTATTTCAGCTGCCCTTTCTTCTGTCATGTTATCACTTAAAATGAGATATTAATCAACTAATTTCGCATGGTTCGAATAAAATACAAAATAAAGAAAACGCCGTTTTGACAAGAAGAATATTTCATAATATTTGTGCAGACTATGAGTATATGAATGATTGTACCCGCAGGGGTTCATGTGTTCTCGGAGGAAAACGCTAACGTGCTTCAAGTATCATGGTCACAGTGCAGGTATACAGTTGAACATTTGTTACCGAGATTGCCAAAGTAGTTAGATATGGGCGCGGGCGTATAGGGAGAGATTTCCGCTCCAGTGAGCAGGCAGCATCCTCCTTGGAGTAGCTGATTACCATGCGGGGCACAGCCCGACCTTCACACGTTGGCCGCCGGTAATTGCAGTGCGAGACCGCGTTGCCACATCTCATCGCATCATGGGCGGACATGGGAATGCTGCTCCTTCAGCGCCAAGAAGGAAGACTTCACCTTTAAAGCATGAAGTTCATCTAAATAAAATTTGAAAGCTCTGGTCCTACCTCTACCTCGAAATTGTTCCTCCAAAACGCTGGCAAACGCCTACTGCGCCTTGCGGTGTCATAACCATAAAAACGACAATGCAGCACCCTCCATTAATTGTCCAACTGATACACTATGTAAGACATTGCACAGAAATTGTAATACTGTTTATAACTAACTAATTAGCTTCATGGAGCTGAGCCCTTCTTCAGAAGCTGCCAGTAGTGCAGCTATTCAAGAACCTCCCAGCATCTAATGGAACTCGAAGGTTCATTACCGTATTCACAAGAGCACTCCCCTTGTCCCTATCCTGAGCCAGAACAATCTAGTCCATACCATCCCATTCCATCTAAGATCCATTTTAATATTACCCACTCACCTATGTCTTGATTTTCCTAGTGGTCTCTTCCCTTCTGGTTCTCCCATTAATATCCCATATGCATTCCTCTACTCTCCCATTCGTGCTACATTCCTTGTCAATCTCATCCTCCTTGACTTGATCATTCTAATCATACTTGGAGAAGGGTACAAGTTATGAAGCTCCTCATTATGCAGCTTTCTCGAACCTCCTGTCATTTCATCTATCTTCGGTCCAAATATTCTCCTCAACAACCCCTTCTCAAACACCTCCAGTCTATGTTCCTCCCTTAATGTCAGAGATCAATTTTCACACCCATACAGAACCACAGGAAAAATTATGGTTTTTTACATTCTAAGCTTAATGTTGTTAGACAGCAGAAGAGAAGACAAAAGGTTCTGGACTGAATGGTAGCATCAGTCTCCTATTAACTTCCTCCTGAATCAAATTATGATTTGTTACTGTCGTTACCAAGTATCTGAACTGCACCACATTTTTCGGAACATCTGTTAGCTATCTTTATGCCATGATTTTGCCCTGCATTCTGGTGACGAGACAGAAAAATATAGTTTTCCTTGCGTTTGCTTCTAGACCAACCTCCTTACTAGCGTCTATTACAGTTTATGTGTTTTCTTTGTGACGTCTATGTTATCTCAACATAGATTTATATCATCAGCATAGACCAGCAGCTGATGTATCCCATTTAATTTAAGCCCCATCATAGGCTTCCTAGTAGTCTATGAATACGCGATGTACCGTCTCATTGTACACCCATTTTTTATCCAGTACTGACGAATGCAGAAAATCTGATAGCAGTTGATCTGTTACGTCGAAATCCACACTGATGATCCCCAATAGTTTCATCTCTATATGGACTTAACCTTGAGAGAAGGATATTGGATAGCATTTTGTACGAAGTTCATAGCAGTGATATCCCACGATAATTACTACAGTCGGTTTTATCACCATTCTTGGAACTGGTACAATAATAGTCTCCTTCCACTGATTAAGTATTTCTTCCTTATTCCAAATAGAATTAACGAGTTTATGGATCTCAGACCACAACGTTTCACTTCCTGCTTGAATCAGTTCTGCCGGAATCTCATCACTGACAGGCGATTTCATTCATTCATTCATTCATTCATTCATTCATTTATTCATTCATCAGTAATCTGTCAGACGACAGGTCCACAGTCTCTTCCAAAACAGTTCCTCCACTTAATGCGATTTAGAGCTTTCTCCTTCAAATAAGAATATCCTCATCTGTCCCCAAGGTATTCCAGCATCTTCTTACGTCTTCTTCCTCGTCTTCTGGTCACCTCTATTCGCCCCTCTATCTTTCCTTCAATAACTTCTTTTATTATACCTCTTCGATTTTGCAATAGAAATTTCAACATCGACAGGACTACGATCAGGTACTAACAGCTCAGCTGTATGTGCCTAACATCACTGATCCTATGTACATTCATTAACTGAGAGAAATAGTTTTCCACCTGTTCAAAATGTTGTGGAAATCTGCAAGCAGATCACCAATTTCATCCTTCACTAAGTTACTGCTAGGCTGGTAGCCCCTCTTAAAGTCATTTATTCCTCTATACAGGTCTCTAATGTTCTTGTTCTTACTGTTCATTGCAAGCTCATCAATTTTTTCTTTCAGATATTCCCTCTTTTCATTCCTGAAATGCCTACTGGTTTCAAGTCTTATATTTCTCAGGTTACCCCTCTTTATTTCGCTTGGATCCTGTAACCATTGCAATTCGGCTCGTCTCCTTTGGTCTAATAATTCTGGAGCATCCTTCATCGAACCATGGCTTATGCTTCTTCATTTCACAATAACCTTAACTCTCTTTTGCTCAAATGTTGATATTCTCTCTTAAGAGTTTTCCAAGCTCTATTAATATACGCCTCAGCGCCTAAGTTTTCCAAAGCTGCGAATCTATTTGAGATTTGAACACGATACTGCTCTTTACCCTCTATCTCGTTTAATTTGTTGAGACTGATCCTCCCATATAAAATTCTTGTATTGCTTGTTGTTTGTTTACTCACTTAGAGTCTCTCCCTAACTTTTTCCACCACCAAATAGTGGTCAGTATCACAGCCTGAAACCCTGAACAATCGGATAATGCTATCAACTATCTATCAAAGTATGGTCAATTTGGTTGTGAGTCTTTCCATCCAGAGATGTTCAAGTAAATTTATGACTGTTACAATGTGAGAATATCGTACTTATGACAATATGATTTTTGACTGTGGCAAAGCTTATTACCCTAACTCCATTATCATTACTAATTTCATGTTATTTTTTATTTCCAATTGTTGGTTTGAAAACGACTTCAGTACATACTTTGGCATTGAAATCTCCTAACAAAATGTTCACATGGTATTTAGGGTTTTTATCGAATACACGTTCTAGTTCTACGTAGAAGCTGTCCTTCATATCATCAATTTTATCCTTTGTTGGGGCATGAAAGTTCAGAAGAATGACATCACACCAGCGTCCTCTTATTATTAGGTACGATGACCCATCATTAACAAACACCACCATCTTAACTGCTGATATGATTCTCCTATGCAAAAAAAAAATCTGTACCTAATTCATCATTCTCATTTCTCTTACCATAGGAAAATATATATTCGCCTGCTGGTTCGGTGCCACCTCCGTCCCATCTGACCTCATGTACCCCCACTAAATCTAACTTATATTTTGAGATCTCTTCCCACACTATCTTAAGCGAACGTGCCCTATACGTACTTCTAACATTCCAAGTGCCAAATCTCATGTTAATTTTCCTTAGCTTAGGTCTTTTATCGAAAAATCCGTCCAGGTCCGAGGCTCTTTGTGACACTTCGTAAGAAGCTTATTTTTTAGGTGAGGGGTTTTAGCCCCACGCCCAACTCCAAAGCTGGTGGTCCACTCCTTGTCGGCTGTCCGCGACTACTTTTTCAATATATTTGCAGATATCCACCATATCTGGAGGCCGTGTCCTCCACCCGCAACCGTAGGAGGCGCCATGCCATGGCGACAAGGGACCCACCTAACATGGCTCCTATTATCTCACAGTATATTTCACGAGCGCTAATTTTCTCGCAAAAAATCTACAAACTCTTAAGCAGTATTGACCTAAACCTTCTTAATGTAATGAAAAAGGACAAATATAAAGGATGGGAAAGAAGTAAGAGAGAAAAGGTAGACGGAGATGAAGGTATGCAAAGGACAGAGGAAAGGAAGAAGGAGCGTTTTCCCGACAGGCTGTACCAATGAATGCGCTAAACCTTGCCACCACTATGTACAAGAGCCGTGTCAACTTTGTATTCGTATTTAAAACTTAATGTTATAGCTAAAGTGCACTCAATCCGTAAATAAACAACAGCCATCTAGTTTATATAACAAATGGAGGCATTTTCAACGGAAATTTTACTGCTTGTTATTGCATAAATTTCATTACCAGCAGTCAACCGTTTTAATTGGCACTCACTTACGTGACACAATCAAGTTGTCTCCAATTGGCAGATGTTGTTAGCAGCTGCTGCATATCTTTGAAATAAAATGTATTGCAGATTAAGTTGTTTGCTGTTACCTGCGTGGCACAATATAAATTACCGGACATATATCAACCCTTGCAGACATGGATGTAATGTGAAGCAAAGGAGCCTACACGGTGCCAAGTGCAATGGCAGCGTAAAACAAGTTCTGTCTCAAAGGCGAAGCGGGACGTGTGTCGCAGACTCCTGTCTGCCCACTTCTGTTCGTATTGACAACATATATGTTCTTTATTTTGCGATTTCTTCTCTTTCAGTGTTCAAACTGCACCAGACATTTTATGAGCTGCATATTTCTCTAACATCCATAACATTAAGAAATCACAACTACTACTTCATTCTTCAATGTTGTGTAACGGAAGGAAAACACATAGGAAGAGATAAAAGTAGTGAATTTTATGGCACCCATTAAAAGCTGAGCAGCATTTGGTATACTTCATAGCACAGACTCTACAGTCCTGCTGTTCGCTTGTTTATACCCAAAGCTCTGTTGTCCTGAGCCCTTGCAAAGCATGCACAAAGATTACAGGGATAGAAGTAGTAATAATTTTCTAATTAAAAATACAGTTTATGAACTGCTTGAAAAAATAAGAACTTATTGTGGCAGACACAGTCGATGCTTGCTGCTTTCTACCGAAATGTCACGGATTACACTTTCTTCTAAGAGTGGTTGCGTAGTTTTGGCCATATTACTCCCAATATGAGATATTTATTATGGCCTGAATCCTTCGGGTCAAAGAGTTCGAGGATGTAATTCCTAAGATAAAACAGTCACAGAAAATTCTGACAAAGGGCGCCAAGAGAGAAAATAACTGACTCGAAAAACATTTGGGCTACTTTGATTTCAGTTGTAGTCTAAACGATTCAAAATGTGTGAATCACTGCATTCACTTCAAATCTGCTTACGTATGGTTCAGGACACTATCTGTAGCTCAGTCCATACATTGTCGAGTAACAGGAGGAAGATGAGTAAGGGACATCTTGTTACGATTACATCATTGCATCAGAATAAACGCTGCGACGAAACGAAAGAATAGTTTTATTTGTATTTTAAACCATACAGTACGTTATTCAATTACATGTACATACCCGAAACAAGTAGATTAATATGCGTAACACTTTACACTATATGTAGTAATATTAATTGAAAATTCAACGGAAATTCTTTTCGTTTCTTATTATTTTGAATGTATAAATGAGGCCTAATTAAAACCTTAACATCTAAACGCCAAATACACATGTTGCCACAATAACTGCTGCTTGCTAAGAGTGTCAGGATGTCCAGTAATCTGGCTGTGACGTTGTAGGACATGACCAGGTTTCATCTCTTATCTGTTCACTTCTACATCCGGTATAGAAAACCGAGACTAACGGCCGTGGGGATTCGTTGTGCTGAACACGAGACACCCTCTATCCGCAAAAGTTGACACTAACTTCGCCGACAAATGGTGGTCGCTCGGTCGGTATAGTACGCTTGCGGACTACAGGCTAGGAGTTTTTGTTCATTTCTACATTTCCTTCCTTCTTTCTCCTCCTTCCTCCTTTTTATGGATATTACTCGTATTTGTCCTTCCTACAGTTATTGCTCTTCCCTTTCTTCCTCACCCTCTTCCACGTTAAAATATATTAAGGTAAATATTGCTTGAAGTATTTTCTTATAATGGCAAAAGAGTTAAGTACATATACATGTGTTCTCAAATGAAGCGTCGAGGTCGTTTGATGAACGGTGCTGTCTATCAAGACACAGAGTAACTGCGTCGTCTGTGATCCAAATAATTTTTCTTGAGGTCGAAGTCTTTTGCTCTGGAAGACATATATGAAAGTGGCATATATAAGTTGTCCTGTTTTCTTCAATGGAAGACTCCACAATTAATATTTAACACGTGATAATTGTCGGCATGACTGAATACCGACCGCCGGAAGCTATTTCAAATTCACTCAAATGAACCAGACGATAGCCACATAAATGTATAAACTATGGGTTACTGAGTGTCACAACACGCAAATTAACATCACCGAAGAGTTCTTCTATATCTGTATTTACTTTACACGCAAGGCTGCATATCGCAGTGCAGTGGGTAAAGGTAAAGTTGTCCTTGTGCTTAATTAGTTAAGCACTATGCCATGAAGACATATGGGGAAGTTGAGGTATGACTCCATCATTCTTGATCTGGGTGTTAGATGGAGGTGAGTGGTCAGCATCACACCCCTGCCGCTTTACCGCTGGGAAAGAGCCCCTGATACCCATGGGATAGGAGGCTGGTGAGCACCAGACTCCGGAAGTTACGGAGACGAGAGAAACCTTGTTCTGCAGGGAATCAAACACGGGCCGTGAAGCCCATAGTTCTTCGCTATACCGACTGAGATATCCCAACTGGAGTGGATAGAGCTATTCATTTTATTTGGGGTTCATGGTTCAAATTTCTGCGCTTACTTCCACATCCTTTCCAATTCATGGTTCGCTAATCATTTTACATTCAAAATTCTGAAATACAAACTCACTCACCCACTCAGTCATGCTTTTACCGGTTCTCACGGTCTCTTCGCTTGCAGATTTCTTATATTTTTCCTTGTACTCTGAAGATGGAGGCGATACGTTCCTCAGAAACGTCGGTTAACACCACATATACACGGTGCCAAATCCCAGAAAGACTGCCTTCTTCAGGCGGCTTAGTTGTTGCAGAGCAGCGTTTCCAAATATTTTGAACGCCGAAACCACCTGAGCAACCCTTTTTGGTCCCGTGGAATATTTCATTCATTACTCGTACTTACACCCCATCGATGGTGTCTGCACCTTATCTTCGTGGTGAGGTCTCAGTGCTCCTGAGGACCTGAAAGCTATTACTGCGGTAGCGAAGCTACCCATGCCAGACAGGTCAAAGGGTAGGAGCCAGACGAAGATGGATACCCTGGTTCTCCAGTTTGGTGGTTGGGCGTGAGGCTAACAACATCGTAAAAACGAAATTGTTCAGAAACCAGATAATCAGCCTCGGATGGAGGAAAAATGAAGAATGGAAGCAGATTGTTCAGGAGGCAAAAGCTCAACCTGAGCTGTACTTACGTTATCTACATTTAACAAAACTAGTTACTTCGATTCGCATAAGTATTTTATTTAGCCATTCTGTAAGATATGACACACATTTTTGAAAGTCTACATCCATCAATGTACCTTTGAAGCTTTTTTGCAGATTTATTTTCAACATTTGTACGTGAGAAATTTGGGACATATGAAATGGCTTTATAAACATACATCATAATGCAAAGAGCGCCAATGAAAATAAAAATTGACACAGGTCAAACAAAACTACATAAAATACAAACCTCAGCGGATCACCTACACAAAGTAAGCGGACCCGATGTACTTCATGGACCATAGACTGGGGAACCCTGCTACAGAGAACTCGAATATACGGAATAAAAACAGAATTTTACTTTTTTCAACACTGTAATAAAAGTAAACATAACCCCTGTCTGCTCCGGTCCCACACATTATACTCGAATGTCGTCACAAAACAGTTACAAGTTAAACCAACTACGGCGTTACATATGAAAAAAAAAATTACCGGCGTGTTCTTTAGAACTAGTAAATGAAACGACAACATAAATCAGCAACGTGTAATACAAAGAATCAGTCTGCATACATCCAGCAATATTTTAATGTCGTCATAAACTCGCTGATGGCTTGTCTAGCTTTTTATTAAAACCAAAAACAGAAGACATAAAGAGTAAAGTGGAACAGAATTGCGTGAGTTTGCGAACACAACGTAACCAGTCATGAGCACACGCAGCGTGTTTCTGAATGAATATAAAATCTAACAATTTGGGAAATGTACACATGGAGTAACAGTTCCGACGCTTTTACTCAGTAATCTTGAAAACCATAAAAGTTACGGACAAAAGTTTATTGCACATAAAATATGTCTTTTTTCTCTACAGATTTTGTCCTAAAAATGTTTATCGCTAATAAATATTTAGCAAATTTATGCGCGCTAAACCCTGCGTAGTTCTATGTGAAAAATGTGCCTTACTCTGTCACGACTTTAACATAAATTCGAATATATAAACAAATTTCAGTAATACTTCCCGATACAAAATATCATGAAAATCTCTTCAGTAGTTCTCGAGTTATTATATGCGAACAGACGAACACACACATATGCAAATAAAATGGGCGTGTTTTTGCAAGCTTTTTTTTTTTGAAAAAAAAACGTGGGAAAATAAAAAAAAGACAATTAAACCAACATGAATCCAAGACTCGGACAAGAACTGATCCTTCCTAACTTGAAAATCTGTGTCATCCTTCACGTTTAATTTATTCGAAATTTGGCCTTCATGTTAAACTTGCAGAAGAGCGTTGACATGTTGAGACAAAGGATAATATTTTCAGGAATTATATTTAGACAGATAAGTGTTTACGTGAAAATGTTTTTGAATTAACAAATCGGAAAACAGAGACAAAAAACGGAGATATTGGATTTAATATCCGGAAAATACTACATTTTATCTCCTTCTCCTGTGAAGATTTAATCACTAGGTAATGAAGAGGACGTCATGCTTGAGAACTCCACCGTAATCAGAAGGTTACGCCTATTACTTAAAGCGCTTTCCCGACTGAAGGTTTTGCTTAGCGTCAACAGAGAAGATGATTCAGCGTACTGGAATCAATTGGACAGGAGAATACCATGATGCGTTTCCAAAACATGTCTGCCATTTCCTGGTGGGAGTGGGGATGGCCGCTCAGGACAGCAGGTGCCCTGGACACGGCTCGAACCAAACACACGCCTTACTGATTACATTCCGATTAGCGTGTGCACCTATATTTATACATCTGATACACTCAAATCTCGGGTTTATGCTTACTTTCGCATGGGACATCATGTCAGAAATGCGTAGAGAATACAGGTCCGAAAGCCCGAAGGCCTCTCTGAAAAAAAGGCTTAGATGAAAAACCTCACTGATTCGGTCAAATGGGGGTGAGGTGTAGTCTCAATTAGAGAAAAGTCCGAATTATAGAACAATTACATATATGCATATTTTAAGTCGCAGATTACAAGAACAAGCAAATTTATTCACAATCCAGCAATATCTATGTTAAATTAGATGATATTATGACAAAAATGTTTTATAACGAAATGGAGAAGACATGATAATTTGCATCGCTTTCAGTATAAATTACATAGTACATGTGCATTTCGAAGCTTATTCAAGCCCACAGGAAGTGGTAAGTTTTATCATTAGATTATCTTTCGGTATAAATCTCCGTTCTACGTCAATAAAATACACGCAGAAGAGAGAAGGCAGCCGTAGTTAAACAGAGAGCCGGGATGGCGCAGCCGGTATAGTGACTGGCTACGGGCTGGACGGCTGAAGGTTCGAAGCTCGTGTCCCAGTAGGGGCGAGGTTTTTCCTCCACGTGATCCAGACCAGTTCTGGGGTTCACCCAGACTCCTATCAAATGGGTAACAGGGGCTTTATCTCCAGGGATACAGAGGCCGGGGCGTGAAGCTGACTACTCACCAACTATTTCCGAGGTAAAGAACACACGGATTTAGAGATACACTCGCCCATAGGCTTTTATGGCGTAGTGCTTAATTAGTTAAGCACAGGGACAAATTTATTTTTTCTGCCCGAGTTAAAGAGAGTTCGAACTACTTAGGATTAACCTTATTAAGATAAATTTAAAAAAAGAGAACTGGGTGAGAGGGTGTGGGCTGGGGATGAATTCGTCTGACTGACGCTTATTCACTAACATGTGATAAACTATTAACGAAAACTGAGATTTAATATAGATGAGATGTTTGACAATGCCTAATACATATGGGTTTTCTTCGAAACACTGTTATGTTGTAAACATTACATGTTGTCACCTGAAATTCCATTTGATGTTTCGTACATTCGTATGTAAACCGTAATACAAAACATTGTATTATATTGTAACGGATTTGCTCAAAGAATTCCTAGGCAACGGCTCGGTAAACACGTGCCAATGCGCAACAATGGAAACTCTTTCTCAGTGGACGAATGTATAGCTCGTTACTAGACAGTAACCAGCGCGACAATGGACTGGCGAGATAGCAATCACGTGAATTGTGTTTCCTGCGTGGTCCGTATGGAAACTATATAACAAGGATATATTGTAGCTTAGATTAATTCATTGCAGTTGAGATTAGAAGGACGAAAATGGAGCACATCCTTAGTGAACTGTGAAGATTAGTTGAGTACAGATAGGACAGAGGAGTACACAGTGATTGGAGACGAAATAAGGAGACTTCATATTGATTTGAAGTGCTAGTTTCTGTATTGACAGAATTAGACTAGGCAGTTGAGAGTTCAATTGTCGGTAGAAAGTTCGTATTTGAAGAACTAGAAGTCTGCCTGTGAGACCTGAGGTGTGATTAGAAGATTTAGTCACAGTGAGACTGTTTTCATTCCTTTGCCAGGAGACGACTACTGAAGAGTGAGGATTCTCGTGCTTGTGTAACGGCGAACTGTAAATTGTGTAAATCAGCGATAGCGCTGTATTGATTGTAATTAAGAGAGACTGTAACAGAATTGCCGATAAATCCGATAATCTGATCTAGAACCCGTTATTTTCGTCACGCGTAGCCCCCCCCCTCCCCCTACACGTGGCAATATATAGCAGTGCACTATCGGAGCATAGTCAACGACGCACAAATTCAGAAAGACGTAGGGCATTTCACGTTTCGCGAATACACATTTATGTGTCACGCTCAATGAGATAGCAATGTTTCGTATTATGGTACGTTTTATTTGGATCTCTCTGTATCTGAATTCCTTTCAAAGAAAGAAAGTATAATGAAAGGAAGGATCAAATGGCATTTGTGAAAGTAAAAATGTCTTTAAAATTGTAAGGTGGCATGGTAAGAGCAGAAGCCAAGGGTCGCTTCAAGTCAGATGAGTCGCTATAAAACTTTGGCTCATCTGTACTCTGTATGCGTACTCACGATTTCACGTCTCGTTCACTCCTTACTTACCTGCAACAAAAGAAACACAGAAAGAATTAGAGTTCGGTAAACACACAACACATGCTGATCTATATATCGAACCTCAGGAACTCCACTCAAAAACTGCCATTATATATATATATATATATATATTGTGACATAAAGATCTATTGCTAGGCAACAGCTCGGTAAACACCTTCCGGCGGATACCGATTATAGGAAAAGTGCCCGTTGCTAGGTAAAGCCTACAGCAATACGCTACAACAGCAGATGTCCATTGCTAGGCAATGGACGTGTTTTCTACAAGTCTTGTATAAAATCCAGTGGTGGGAAGATCTTGCATGAGGAATTGGTGGAGACGTGAAAGAAATCGATTACGGTCTACTTTAATGTAGGCCAAGATTCATACAAGGGACCTCAAGGAATACTAATAAATCGTACAGTCTTATTTCGCCTGTGGCCTATTCAAACTTCTCTGATTTGGGTAAATTTATTCTGTTAGTGGCCCGTACTGGATCTGAGTCAATGTGTTTGAATACGACTATATATTCTTAGTTACGACTTCACTTTATATTAAGATCGAAATAATATTCTAAATATTCTAAATATAAATCTCTTAAAACATGTATCAAATAGAAACAAACGTGACTAAGAATAAACGTTTTCACCACTTTTCGAAACAATCCAACATTAATAATTCTAACATCTAATTTGAAACTAACACCTCCTTCATCTGATACAGCGTCATTAAAATCCTACAAAGAAGTAAGCGGGATTAACCTTCAAAGTTTTTGAATTGTCAAAAACAGAATTAGTCTAGACGCACTTACATACTTCTGAGCAAGTTCAAAGATCTGGGTCAATTGCTCCAGCCCCCTGTTGTAGAATCAAGATCTCCTGTGAGGCAGTGACATGAACTTTAAAATATCTTTACCTTGTACTCACTGGCCCATTTGAAAGCAAATAACAAGTAAAGATGGCCCCCTCGCTTCATTCTCATTTCAGAGTAATGTTGATGCTGGAAGAATTCACTTATGTTTATCTACATTTTTTAATGTCAATTTACAATCTACTTGACCACTGTAAGTAATAAGTAAATGCGATGGGTGTTTATGT